>NW_011354177.1:0-914 GCF_000735185.1 Notothenia coriiceps | reverse complement strand
GGCGAAGATTTAAAAATCTTCTACGTCACTCCATTCAAGTGAATGGGCGAAGCGTTGAAAGCATTTTACGATGCTTGTAGTGTAGACGGGCCGTAAGCCTTGCACAGAGGCATGAAAATACATTTTCAAAATGCTCAACGGTGCTGCCAAAATTATAAACTGACTGCTACACAATTAAAATAAAGGCTTTTATATATTTCTATTAGATGTGACTCTTTGGCGTTTCTGTTATTATTAACACTGCTGCTTTAGTTGTTCTGACTGCTAAAACCCTCTGTTATTCCTCATTTTAAAGCCGATATTCCGTGGGGTGGGGGAGCCGGGGGCTCGGATCCTTGTCACCTTTTTCATACAGATGAGTTTGCATCCCAAAGCTTCAGTCACCTTAATTCATGTAATAAAAACATCTCAGGTCAGTAACACTCAAAGCTAAATGTGCAATACCATGTTCAGCTATCTTACTATTTATAATGTTATTGTTGTTACATCCGAAGATGTACATATTGGAACGATTTCTTAACTTACAGTAGGCTATTTTTTACAATGTGTGTTGGAAGGATTTATTAAATTACTATGAATATTGTCATTGTTGAAGGCTTTTAGAGAAGGATGAACTATAAGCCTGAATTACATAACATTTTATACCTAAAAACATAAATGCCACAATAAATAAATCACAATTATTGTAGTTATTTTTACCTCCCGTATTGCTTTCAACCCACCAGCTTTTATGGTGTTGTTACGTCACTAACTGTAAGCTTGTCACATACAGTCTATGGTCACTCATAACCTACAGTTAATTTAGCTGCTGGAGAAGAAAGATCAGGGGGGGAGGGGGGAGAGAGCTGCCGTTTCATTCACACTGTTTAAAAACGGTAACCACGGACTATTTTTCTTAGCGGATGCATGTCAAT
>NW_011354176.1:0-7912 GCF_000735185.1 Notothenia coriiceps | reverse complement strand
TTGAGGGGGGAGAATTACGTAACAGCAAACCTGTCATTACTACATCTCATCCTCAAACAATCTGTTTCTTTCACAGTGCCTGCACTCCAGAGACGTTTGAAGCACTAGCACACACTTTGCTATCACTCAAGTGCTGCATAGAAAAGAAATACTTGAATAGTACAAGGGGGAGGATAAAAACACAAAAAAACAGACAGATCATTTTACAGATAGAAATTCAAGACAATGAGGGAGGGAGATTCAGCGAGGCATGGATGACAGCTTGTGACGCCACATTAGTCATTGTGCAAGAAGACAGAGGTGTCTATATGCTGCCTCTTTAGTGCTGTCTCCTCCTGTGTGTGTGTGTGTGTGTGTGTGTGTGTGTGTGTGTGTGTGTGTGTGTGTGTGTGTGTGTGTGTGTGTGTGTGTGTGTGTGTGTGTGTGTGTGTGTTTGAGGTGCCCACAGCCCTCGGTGCTGCCTGTGTTTAGACAGCGGCTGCAGCAGTGTTGATGGAAACACACAGGGGAGGGAGGGGGAGGCAGGGCAGTGCTAATTGGGCCAGAAGATCGGGGTCAGGGAGAAAGAATGAGATGGGGGAGAGACAGGGAGTCCTCCAGCCCTCCGGTGGCTCACTCTGCTTAATGAGGCGTCTCTCTTGTAATTAGCAGACGGTAATTAACGCTCGGATCACATGGGCCTCTGCGGGTCACATCCTCTCTCCAGGCTGGGGCAGTAACCAGTGGGGTAGTTACTCAAAAATTACTGCATTACACAGTTACAATATTTTTGGATGTCTCCGTAACATCACATGAGATGCACCATGAATCAAATGACAAATAACAATATCAAGTTAAACCTCCTTTATGCCAAATCAGCACAAAACCTTAATCAAATAAGGATAGTACTGAACACAGACCTCTGTTTCTCCTCTTTGTCTGAGAGCAGCCATGTTTCCTGTAGCTCAGCATCCATCAGAAAAGTATTCCCTTTCTGATGGCGGCCGCCCCTTACCTATATCATGCTCAAAATGTTTGGGAAAAATGGCGATTCCACCGTGGAAACGGTCAACATTTCCTCCACGATGTTTGCTGTCACAAGGCTGTTTCTCTGCTATGAGACTCTGACTTTTTTACTTGTCTCTTCATCCATGAACTGGGGAGTGTAGCGCCAGAGAAAAGGGACGTTTGAGGATAATTTCATGCTAAGTAACTGTAATGTTATTACTGCTGTGTTACCTTACGTTACTGTGTTACAGACAAATGTAATCTGATTACAGTAACGCGTTACTTTCTATAGAGTCCTCTAATCTTTAATTTAAGATGACATATTGTTCTGCTGTCTAACATAATACACAATACACTTAGAAAATAAACATCTTATTGATATTTCTTGATATTGATTTGCTTTGCATTTAATATTGAGGTAATCCAAAAGTAACGGAAAGTAATCAAGTAACATTACTTTTATTTTGAGTTACTTAGATTACGTTTCCGATAAAAAAAATGTTGTAATCATGTAAATAGTAACAAAAAAATTGGTTATAGTAACCCTCCCAACTCTGTCTCTCTCGGCCACTCTTGACTGTCTTTCAGTAGCACAAGTCGGAAAAAGATGGCCGCCCGCAGGAAAGCTGCTCACTTGCCATTGTTAGCAATACCGGTTGATAACTCCATAATCTTTTTGTATTGTGTGAATGCAAACAACGTAGCTACAGTCCACAGATAGAAGATGAGCAGTACCGTATGTACACTTGATTTAATGTGACACAAATAATACAGCCAAAAATGTTATGTTTTCAAAGTGTTCTCCTAATTTTCATGTGCGGAGACTCCATTTTGAATGATGATCTTGGATGATCTCTGGTATGGCGAGGTATCTCCGAGTTTCCAAGTAGGAATTTTAGACCTTGGGGCGTTCCAATTATAATTCCAACTGGGAACTTGATACTCCTGCTTCTGAGTACAACTGGAACGCACCTCCAGCCTCGGCTAATAAAAGCATTCCTTCCATATGGGATACACATTATATATATTCATCTATGGCTGCGTATAAACCAGCATGTGTTTATTGTGTTTTGTTTGTTGCTGCTTAATATATGGGGTGACTGTGGTCTTGGAGACACATGGTGGAGTCAATTTACTGACACTTTCTGGTCAATAGATAATATTTTTCAACAAACTGCATACTGAAATCTGCTAGCACTGAGTTGTTTTTTTGCAATTTAGGGTCAATTGAAAGGAGCTGTATACTCAACATGGATTTTTGTTTAGTTTTTTGGTCAGTCTCTGCAGACCTCGCATCGGCCCCTGTAGCTCAGCTTTGGCTAATAAAAGCATCTCTTCCATAGGGACACACATTATATAGATTCATCTTTGGCTTCGTCTAAACCAGCTTGTGTTTATTTTATTGCGTCTGTTTCTGCTTCAGCACCGTTCTTTTGTGTGTGTGTGTGTGTGTGTGTGTGTGTGTGTGTGTGTGTGTGTGTGTGTGTGTGTGTGTGTGTGTGTGTGTGTGTGTGTGTGTGTGTGTGTGAGAGAGTTTTTATGGGGAGGCAGCCAGTGTTTTGTACACACGGTCTGTTAGGCTGTGTTATAGTGGGCCTCACCTCCAGGCTGGTTTAAATATTAAGACTGAGTGGTGGCCCAACATGCATATTTTACTTCAGCCCTTGTATGGATGCATGAAGCGGCACATTGCTGGTTATAAAACACAAAAAAACGTGACTCTGCAATTGTAATTCTCATGATCTGCACCAGTCGAATTGCATGCAATCACCTGACCTTAATGAGACACAAACAAACACATACACACACACCGTTCATTCCAGAATAGGCTCTCACGCACATGCAAAGACACACAGATGGTGGCACAAGACACAATATGTTTTTGCTGGCTTGCTCCGGGACCGTTAATAAAACATGGAGTTGGTGAGACATTCATCCAGAGGAACCCATCTCCAAACAAGGCTTTGTGCTTAATAATACACACATGAATTCATCCATATCTCCTCTAGTTCTCCACCTGTGTGCCCTGGGGTTGGGTCATGTTGGGTTTCGCCCAAGGGGTGGCAAAATGCTCTCGGGATGCTCCCTTTTCTCTTTGTCTAATTGAATTTTAAAGTGACCTTCCGGTGATATTGATCTGCATTTGATGCAACACACACTTTGCACACAGGGAGATGCACACACATCCATCCTGCCTGGCGCATCCTTCACAAGCTCAAGGTTAGCTAGAGAGAAGCAAAGTAAGCAGCGAGTCAGAGTGCTTCGTGGTGTGGAATATTTGTCAGAGTTGGGTGATGGCTGAAGTTTGAGAGTTGTGCTGAGCCGTGCAATAAAGGCGGGGAGGGGCTGGGGGAGAAGAAGGTGGAGGAAGAGGAAAATGCAGTGAGGGAGGGGGGGGGCGGGGGTGCAGTAGGTACAAAGTGCTTGGTAAAGCGCAGAGGGGAAAAGTGTTATTGTGTTACTGGAATTAAAGGAAGTGAAGAGGAAGCCAGGTGTGAGGGAGAAACTCCTCTGACCTATTTTAGAGCTGCTTGGCCCCACTCACAGCTCCCTCTTCTGGTACCAAACGAATAATACAACCATTAAACCGGCTCTATTAAGTGTTTTAATTCCTCATTAGTTGCAATGAAAGTCAGCTCTTTAGAAATGCCTTGCGTCTGAACACGCTCATTCATCACTTTGCTTGTTGACAGCTGTCTCAGTGAATTTTGGACTTTCAGCACGGAAACAGACAAGCTGTTGATGACTGCAGGAAACACTTCACAGATGACTCTTAAAGATCTTTCCTTGAATAAATGTACTGAATATTTCATATTCTTTCCCTCCCTTCTGCCGAGCTACATGCGAAAACATGGGGTTAGTGTGTAGCATGTAGCTGTGTCACAACCACAAGTGTGAGAATGATCACGTGTGTGTCCGTGTGTGGGTGTGTGCCTGTGTGAGGGTGTGAAGGAGAGACTATGGAAGCTGCAGCATCTCAAATTCTCTTTCTTTATGTCTTCTTTCCAATTAACTTATTTCCTTCTGTGGAGCTCCGTCCAATCATCTCTTCTTGTTAACACTTGAAACGGACAGTAAAATGTCAGATTGCATGTGCAGGAACACGTTAAAAAAGGGGAGACTTTTACTCATTAGCGAGTTTTACTCAATCAGGGCTCCAAGTTATGTTTATTTATATTATTAATTTATCTGCAGATAATTATTTTGGTAAATAAAATCTCCAAAATAAAGTAATGTTTAGTGAAAACCTTTCCACCCCAGTTTCTCAAAGTCCACAGTGAGTGTGTCGTTTTGTCAGTCGAAAACCTAAATATATTCCCATATTTTTGTTGCTGTAAAACTGAATTCCCTGCCTTTTTTGCATTATAAATTACTTCAATGATTAGTAGATTATCAGAAAATAGTAAATAGTAATACTTATAGATTACATTTCTGTTTTTTAACTAAATAATTAGTTGACGAATGATTCAGCTTTATATAGAGTATAAACTAAAAAGTAAAATATCATTTTGAGAGTTTTACTCCAATATTTTCCTAAAATCCAAAGGTGTTGTTTTCTCAATACGAAACCAAAATACAAAGAGGAGAAAAGAAGGACATCTCAATATTTCAGTGGCTAAAAAATAACATTTGCTGCCATTTCTGTCTGATATTTCACTGAAAGGATTAGTAGAAAATAGTTGGTGATTATATTCCTGTCGCTCAACTGATCGATAAATTGACTAATGCTTCAGCTTAATGCTTCAGCTCAATACTCAGCGTAGGGAAGTTGTGTGTGTGTGTCCTTCTGCGCTGTTATTCATGCCAGACATACCAGGGTTAAACGCAGTTACTCACAGTAAACTCTCTGCTTGGTGACATTTACAGAGACAGAAGGATGTTAAAGAGCCTCTGATCATTTCTGGTATTCCTCATGCTCTGTGACACTGATTGCCTGTTTAACTGGAACACGCAGGGTTAATGGCGTTCGATCGGCCGCCGTTAATCAACGCGGTTTGTGATTACCTGGCAGGATTGCATTGACTGCTCTTTGATCAGAGCATCTCCAGCACTTCTTCATCCACTGTCTGTGAGCTCACTGTCATTTAGCGCTCTGCTGGTGCAATATTGTGGTTATGACACCCCAGGCGTCGCATTGCTCGATGACTGCCTGGTGGAGGATGTCTGCTGCGTTACCACCGGTCGCTCAGACGAAGTTGGTGCCAAAGTTGATTTACATGGGCGCAGAGAGGACAACTAATCTCAAGAGGATAAATAAGAGACGGGCTTTATGTTCCTCTGTGGACTTCAGGATCTCATCCGCCATCTTGCTTAATGTAAATGACCAACAACGAGAAAGAAAAAATATGTAGAATGTAGCTTTGTACATTGACTCTGATACTGTACTTAAAGGGGCCGTATTATGCTTTTTGTGGTGTTCCCTCTCCTGTAATGTGTTCTATAGGTTGTTGTTCCCGTGATTGGTCTGCAACGGCTCCCTCCAAAGGGAGTTTCTCTCACACACACACCTCCCCCCTGCCTGAAATGCCTCCATTGGACTCCTTTGTTTCCTCCTGCAACATAGTGACATCACTATGTAACACTCACGCTTTTGTTGGCTAGCATACATTTTACGTCATAGGCTAAGGGGACAACTCTAAGCGACCAATCACACTGGTTTCAGACAGAGGGTGAAAAGAGCTTTTTCAACATTAAAGCATGGAGACATGTCCCAGTAGAGGCACTACATACCGATATGAACCTGAAGATGTGCATGATAGGGCCCCTTTAAAAATATATGTGGGTCCCTGGCATAAAAAGAGATTAAACAACGAAAAAAAATGGTCAGTATCGATATCAGCCAGATTGTAATCCTATTATCAGTATCAGCAGAGAAATGTGTCATCGCTGCATCCCTAGTTTGCAGGTTTAGTATAACATTTCATTTAGATGACACTCTATCCAAAGCAACTTCAAATAATTGCACTTCACCTCCTCTGCAGAATCAGGTCTGTGGTCAAGTGAGGTGAGAGTGTGAATGAAAAATAAAGTTTCCTCTCCCCTCTGTCCTTCTCCATCTCATTCATTTGTGTACCTTGCTGTGCCCGGCCCTATCCTCCATTAGAAAGCTTGTCTAAAGTAATGAGTTTGAAGTCAGGGTACTTGTCTCAGCCGTGGGAATAGAAACGTTGAGTGTGTGTTTGTGTGGGTGAGGGTGTTTCTGCACACCCAGGATTTTGAGAGTAATTGCATGTGTTTGTGTGTATGCTAGTGTGTGTGCGCAAAAGCTTTGGGGTATGCTTTGACAGCTACAAATTGAATAGGCAAGCGTTAAAGGTAGAAGTGTGGTGGTGGGAGGGGGATATGCATAAAGCTTATGAAATATGAATGACTGTTTCTGCATCTTCTTCAAGCCTGGTATCGGCTCTGGTTTGTGATTTGCCGCTCCACTGTGAGCAGGATGCAGTCCAGCAGCCTTGGGAGAGTCGAAGCTTGTTCTGTGTTTAGATATCTTTCTCCAGCCTGTCAGACGGATGCTCACAGTTTTAATAGGCTCTGTCATTTTTTTACTTAAAGCAATATTTGTCTTTGGTCTATCTATCCATCTCTTTTTTTTGTACTCTTTAGCATGCACCCCCTGAGTGGCTGCATGAGAATCAGTCGCCAATACTAAGTGACTGGGCTCTTTAGATTGATGTCACACACTTTGTCTCAGTTTGGTAGAGCACAAAGTAAAGGTAGCTGATGAAGATGTACTTTGTAGTGACTGTAGCTCAGTTTATTCTTAAAATTATAATTTTTATTTATATCAAAAGGTTTTGTTTGTCCTTTGTTAGAGATTTTATTGGTTGAGTATTTCTAAGCAGTGGAAAATGGACCAAAAGTTGCCTTTCAGAATCAAAATCAGTTTTTATTAACAATAGGTTTACACAAGGAATTTGCTTTGGTATAAGTGGTGCACACACAGAAGAATACGTAACCAAAACAAATTCTACAATTATAAAAGCTAAAACTGTGGCAACAAATTAAAAATAAAGATAATATAAAGCCTCTTGTGTTATCAGAAAGTGTCAAAAATTATGCATCTGAATTGGGGGAAAGATGAAATTATGATACATGTGAAGTGGTGTGGACTATTGCCTTCAGGCAATTTTGTATTCTTAGTATCTGGATCACTTAATGACTGTTGAAGGGACAACAAACTACAGTTTATACAACATTGTGGGTGCCTATGTGATTGAGTTTTGAATTTTCATAAAGTTTGTAGATTTACAAATGACAGATTAAAAATCAGTGATAAGAAAATCTAAAATGCAAACGTTGAGCTATTCTGACATTCAGGCCATCTGACCTACAGCTTTTACGCATAGGGGGTGTGATGACAAACAATAGGGAAAGGCCTTATACTCACATTTGAACAGATTTGCATCAAAACAGTGAGAGAGCACTGAAATATTGACTTCATCCAGAAAAAAAAATCAACCACTGTGTCATGTTGTATGTTTTTGAGAAAATATATATTGACATGCAGATTAATGGCAAGAAAAAAAGATCTGTTTGTCATTAGGGCTTAAAAGGTGGGGTAGGTAATTCACTTCAGATACACTTTTTGTTATATTCCATGGAATGCTCTTAACATCCCGATAGCAATGAATATCTTAAGTGCTTTGACAAAAAATCCATAAAAAGATGTCACCTGTGGAAGCCGTACTGTAAAAAGCACGACCAATTATTTTAGCCGGCCCGGCTAAAATAACTGGATGGCCTACCTGCCTGTCAGCCTTCCATCTGTGCACAAACTGTGGCCTCATTGATGATGCGCGTTCGTGTGTGTTGGAGGAGGGACTCTGTAAGAAAGTCTGAAGGAAGAGGCATATTTTTTCCGGTTGTGTATTTTCAAATTCTAGCGCACTCCAGCTGGTTTCTCCATTCTTACCTACCCTAC
>NW_011354175.1:0-6666 GCF_000735185.1 Notothenia coriiceps | reverse complement strand
AGGCCACTGTTTGATCAACGCGAATTGGGTGTGGGTCCTTGTACTCCGAGTCGGGCTAACGTCCACGCTAGCTTCCACGCTAGCTGCTATATGTTTTGCATTGAGGTGATACTTGAGGCTTGATGTGCTGCGGTGATATGCGAATTCCTTTTTGCATAATTTGCCAACAACCCGGCTCTTATTGACGCTTCCATCCGTCCGTTTTTTAAAACAAAATGTCCCATCCACGGGGCCAACCAAAGCGGTCTCATCAGCTTCTTCGTTCACGTTTGACTATTGTTCACTGTGGTTTGTTGTTGTCTGAAGTAATGAACGTTAGTTGGTGCTCCAGTATAATCGGTACCCCTGAAACTCATCCAGTGAGAAACGTTCCGCGGTGCAAAAATAAGTGCGATTAAAATGCGTTAATTTTTTTAACGCGTTAATTTTTGTGTAATTAATTAATCTTAATTAACGCGTTAAAGTCCCGGCCCTAAAAACAACATCACACAAAAGGACATCGTATTTACAGGGCTACATTTACATACCTATAGACATTGACACGTACCAACAGTATATCTTGCCCTGTCAATAAGCCTCACCTTCTTGTCAAAAACGGTATTGTTTTTGAAGTGATGGATAGAAAATGCACAGTTTGACCCACTGCTGTCACCCATGGCCAAATATCTCTCTGTCCCACTGAGGTGGCGTTACACTTTTTCGCTGTCCGTCATTTTGACAGACAGGATTGTAAAATATCCGTCATAATCCATTATTACCCGTCGGGGGTTTATACCGTGTTATGCCCCCTCGCGGGAGCGCGCACAGCGTAAAGCAAAAACTCCCAGACATTTCAATGATCTGTACGGCAAAGTACGGTTTGGAAACTACATCATTTCCTTTTGGAGGGCATGCATAGCACGGCATAACACCAGAGCCTAGCTGCAGGGAAACTTTGGCGCTGTTCCGAGTTTGTTCTAATCTGTCAAAATGACAGACTGCTTTCAGATTTTTCCGTCATTGTTAAAAACAAAATTCAGTTAACGCGACCACTGCTGTCCCAGCAACATCAGTACCAAGCGAGAGAGTTTTTTCCACAGCAGGGGATATTGTAAACGTCCAAACATCCCAGCATCTACCTGGAAATGTGGACATGCTCATATTCCTAAAAACCTGTCTGAGACAAAGCAGTTGTTGCTGACTGACCAGTTGCAACGGTTACTGTTGACACAACATTTAGATTAAAGATACATTTTTTAGGGTTCTATTAACACTTTCACTCTATATTCCAGTTAACATTTACTTACCTATAACTGCAAGCAAAATTGTAAAAATGGCTCCACTTTCCATTACGTCTGCGCTTGAACCTACAAATTTGAAAGCACATTGATTTACTCAATGAAGAATAATACAAATAGCTTATATTGTTATGCTTTTTGGAGACTTTTGTTTCGCCTTATAGACAAAGAAAGTGAAAAGGCACTCAAAAAAGCAGGTTTAAACTATAAAGGGACATTTTAATATGGTTGTTATAATAATATATATATTTTTAAACCTAACCATATAAAACATTAGTTAATGGAAGATAACATGTGTATATTAGGTTGTTTGAGATTATGAGATGGGTTTTGTAATAGCCAGTGTTAAGCATTTAATGTTCCTAAAGTTGTAAAAGTAGTAATTGACAAGCAAAGAGATCAGATTTTACAATCTATCATCGTGTGAATTGCTCTCTGTTTCATTATATTTATGTGATTGATATGTGCTTCCTTCTTGGCCAGATCAACAATTGTGATAATATAATATTTTAATTGATTTCATCAGGTAAATAAAAGTATATGAAGAATACATACATTTTCCTTTAACAAAACATAAATAGTTTCACCAAAAGTGATTTAAAGTCATTATTTAAAAGTTTGCAACCAAATAATACAAGGAAAATGTAGAACATAAATAAATCATTCTAGCTAGTTAACTACATTTTAGTTTCAAAATATTTGAATAAGCTTAACAGTTTCCATTCCTAGCAGTCTCAGCATGGAAAGTGTCAGCATGGAAGGTATTTTACATTCTAAGACAAAGAGCATGTACATAATTTATTTGGCTAGATCATAACATGGTCATACAACCATCTGCTAGGTCGGAATATTTTCAAATATAGCGCCAGCACACTGATCTAAATGAAAAAACTATTTCTAATGAATTTACATGTAAACTGAAATTGGAAACTACCCTTTGAATCATTCCATCAGTTACACTGTTAAAACCCTACATGGGTCACAACAACAACTTAAAGAACTTTGAACAAATCAAATGCAATTAAAAATACATAATAGTGAAGCATATTTTACAATTAAAAAGATTGCACCATAGAGAACATGAACAACTAAAATGTACTTACCCCAAGCCATAGTCAAAACTTATAAATAATGTTTTTTAGATTTGCATTATTTTAAAAGTTATCAGAGGCTCCTTAAGTACTTCTGTTTGTTCTCTGGGGCACTTCTCTTGTGATGCCACCTGTTTGTTAAGCTCTTATATGGCATGCATAAGGAAGTACTGTGACATGAGATGGAAAAAAAGATTATAAGAAAAAAACAAGTGCTCAGAGAGATTCAGAGTGAGTGTAATTTTCATTGTTCATTCACTAAACATCTTGAAATAGATCTGTTGTTTATGCATTCCAGCCAAGTTAAGCAACAAGAAGTTATTATCTTGTACCCTAAACAGGTAGAGCTCCACTGGCCACAATGCATACTTAATCACATGTAAATACTGAATAAAGTATTCATAAAAATACCAATACAATAATATCATTCGGATATATTTAACAGACTTTGTTCATTTGTTTCATTATTCATGTGAACTTATAATAATAATAATAATAATACATTTGATTTATATAGCGCTTTTCCTGGTGATCAAAGCGCTTTACATGCAAGTAAAGAAGAAAAATAACAACAAAAGTAAAAAGTGCTAAACTAGGTGGAATAACGGTGTGGGGTTAGTGGATTCAGGCCCGCCCCTCCCCCGCATATCACGCAGACTGCGTGGGGCCTCATCTTGCGGAGGGGAACTCCTCTGATGCGCAAATGATAATACATTTCAGGGCAATCCATTATTGCCGACACATTTTCAAATGAATTAGGGCTTGTAGTATCTCACTGATGGTAGGTCTAGGATATTGTTGTTTAGAATGAGTATGTCAAGCCTTCAGGGTCTAATTCACACTTCTGGTGTCAATGTGGGAATCTGCTAATTAGAAAAGGAAAGACAATTTACTACCAAGAAGATCTGCACTGTGAATGCATTGGGCAACCAGAATGTACATCGCCTGAACATTTACAAATATACAATGCAACATATAGCCCCCTTTTCTTGAGATAGTGTGTTTGAACAGCTAAGGTAGAAAATGTATTTTGTTGTGTTACATACATGGCCTAGTATCAGCTATTTCTTGGAAGTTAGTTTAAGTTGATGAATTCAGTGATATGGGCATTCAGATGTGTTGTTAATTGTGCCTAAGGTTACATTTGAATCCTCTGTCTCTGTTTTGTCTTTGAGTTTGAGAACATCTTATATGATCAGTTAGAGGTCTCTATGGTTTGCTTGTTGGCATGCTGTTATCTGTGATGCGGGAGGACTAAGGCGAGGTCGCTATGGCATTAACAAATATGTTTGTGTGTGTAATTACAGAATTGTAGTTGTGAGTTTCATGCAATGATGCCTAAGTGGTATCACTGGATCCCACTGCAACCACCCCTTATTTGAATTTGGTACAGATGAGCTAAAACCTTTGCGGAACTCAGTTGTAGTCAGTAGGGATGGTGAAATAATTGTTGTGACCTTGAGGGTTGAGCTGTGTGGCTGTGACAGACCTGGCACATTAGGCACCAATCTGAAAGCACTAGACCCAACAAATAATATCAATTAATCTCCGTCCATAAGAGAAATATGAGGCTTCTGATGATTGTAAAGTAGGATATCTGATGGTTTTGTCAGGTTTGGGCAGGTGGTGTCACATGAGATATAGCTTTTACTGACACTGCCTGTATTTATATTTTGACTTTCCTTTCATTTATTTCCTCTATTGGATCTGATGTTCCTTCTTAGTATCAGGTACATTTGCCATAAAAGTCCCCTAAAGTTTACAATTTATTCTGAGCTAGATATTGTTACTCCAATTTAAGTAGATGCAATGGACTCTACTTTTTTTTGGTGCTATTGCAGTGGTCAACACATTTGTGGAGTCAGTTGCAGGAATGAATATCAACCCTCAATTCTGTAATGTGTGAGAGCAGGTGATGACTCAGAAATTAACATTTCATGTGAAGCAGTGGTAATGCTGTATTCCACTATGGGGCTAGGGTTGGATATCAGACAACTTAAATCACCCACATATCCACCCTGACGATTAGATGCTTTTCCTAACATGTGAAAAAATACATTCAATGCTGTTTTGAGAATCGAACCTTTTTCATATTGCCTACACATAGAGTGAGGAGAATTTGCTTTAGGCTTTAGGTTGATTAGTTACATGTTTTACTATGTTGGAAGTTAGATCCAAGACTTGACAGATAGATGTGACAATGTAATTAATTCTATTAGACAATGTCTAGACTTTCTAGTTTCTGATGAGAATATCCAACATCGGTTTCGCCGTACATTGAGTTAGTCATGCCAAAACGCGGTTGATGGAATGTAACCTGACTTACCTGCCAGAAGTCTGAGAATAACCTGTAGTTTATGATGGCAAGATATCATTGAGCATAAAGCATATCTGATAACCGAGAAACGAAAAAAGGAACTCATCATTCCTGGAGAAGCCATGGCTGAATCCTTCTTTAATGAAATACCTAGAGTACACTTAAGGATGTCTTCGTCAGATGGGGAAGATTTAAGTTATATCTAATGTTGGGAAAATACTGAATGTACTCTTCTAATATAAAAGTAGCACATGATAACAAAGGCCCTACGTAGCTGTCTACGTAACCAGATGTATGATTACCTAGAAGAGTGTCAGGACACACTGTTTTAGGCATATGATAGCTATGTGAAACGATGATGATTCAGCCTCTATGGAGATAGACATATGACTGTCATGTTTATTGTTACGCAGGCCTTAGCTGCTTTGAACCGGTAATCTGCATCTTGTGACTGAAACACTCTCTTGTATATAAGCATGTCAAGGACACTGTTCAGGAACTAGTTTGTCCCACGCAGCTCTGTGTGTGATGACTACTTCCATTCTTGCAAGGATAATAAATGGCTATCAAAGGAGCCATACCTGCTCTCTCTGTGCTCAACTTAAATTAATTCTGTCCAAATTCCTGCATAGGTTTGAATATTTTTTATAAAGCCTTCTTGTCTAAAATGTTTTTAGGAGTTTAAAGACTGATGTGACAGAAGTCACTGTTATTTGCTGTTTTTACAGGCTATCCAACAGAACATAAGTACTCTCATTGAATGCCTGGCTGGCACAGGGAATGGATGTCCTTTATTTAAATTGAGAGAAAACCTAGGTCCTTTCTACTGGTCCTGATAACTTTGTTTAGATATAAAATCTAACATTGGGCTGTTTAACCCTTTATATCTTTGACCAGAATTTTTACTTTGACCCTCCAATAAACAAGCTTGTCCAAACCTGGTTCTTCCATTTCCGAAACATCACACAAATAAATCAATGTTTATCCCAGAGATATTGGACCCTGATTTATAGCTCATTTCAGGAAATAAGTAGTATCATTTAATACTAAGTGCTTCCTGTTTCAACTGACCAAACTCCCTGCCTTTGAACAGTCATGCTAAAATGCAAATGCAAATTCAATTCAATTCTGTTAAATAAAACGTTGTTTTCAGAATCAATCTACTGGATTTTTCTGAGTCTGTTTTTATCTTTAACGACACTTTGAAATGATGATACAGTTATAATGATTCATTATAATGAAGTCTATACAGGCCTGCCTGCTGGTACTAAGAGTGCCCAAATGGTTATGAACAATGCTAGAATCTTTACTAAGACTGGATAATTTCAGCCCCAGTTTTAGCTCCCCTGAATTAACGCCCAACTTTGTCAAATGGGACTTGAAGTAGCCTCTGGTGACTATCGGAGAATTTCCTTATCTGAAACCTTTCAGGGATTTAACCTTTATTTGAAGTAAAGCTAATATGAAAACAGTAAAATACAAAACAAAGGTAATACAAAACAAAGGAAAAGCAGCAAAAACAAACTGAATAACAAACCAAGATGGCATGAACTCAGGCAGCCAAGCATGAGGGAAACTGAGGAATGATCAAGGCTGTGGCCGTAACAGTATCACAGACTGTACAGACCTGGTAACAATGGTGTCACTTTTGAATTGGGCCAAGGTAAGTGGTAAATAGGCTGCACTGATTACCTCCATTATCAGACAGGCCTCATTAGGAGACTGTGTGTGTGTGTGTGTGTGTGTGTGTGTGTGTGTGTGTGTGTGTGTGTGTGTGTGTGTGTGTGTGTGTGTGTGTGTGTGTGTGTGTGTGTGTGCGTGCGTGCGTGCGTGCGTGCGTGCGTGCGTGCGTGCGTGCGTGTGTAGTGTGTGTGTGTGTGTGTGTGTGTGTGTGTGTGTGTGTGTGTGTGTGTGTGTCGGACAGACACTTTTAATACTTGTAAATAAAACATTTGGTCCGTAATTTCATCTCCTCATTGTA
>NW_011354174.1:0-2049 GCF_000735185.1 Notothenia coriiceps | reverse complement strand
AGACACAGACACACACACAGACAGAAACACACACATACACACACACACACAAACACGCGCACACACACACTCTCTATCTCACACGGACACACATACTGTTTCTCACACACACACACACACACACACACACACACACACACACACACACACACACACACACACACACACACACACACACACACACACCCTCCCTCCCTAATCATTTATTCTCTGCAAGCTTATGAATACCCTAGTTTTCTGAAGAATTATTGCCAAATAAATGCTGTCCAACTCAACTTTAGACATGTTCCATGCTGCTGTCACACAAAGAATATTTAGCCAGTTTTGGGATTTGAATTATTCCTGTTTTTGGTGTTGTGGCTGTTTGGTAAATTCCTATTGACTCAGCTCAGTGTGGAAGAAATGCATCATGGGACTTCTCAGTAAACCACAGTTATTCTTCTTCATCTGCTGTTAGACTCATTAGGAATACATCTGGTAAACAACATGAGTGCAGTTCTTCTATTTTTTTTGCGCAACCTTTGATTCAGTTCAGCGTCTCCTTCTTGTCGAGTTTTATCTGAAATGCACCGTCAAGATATCTTCTAACTATAACTAATAACTATCTTTACGTAGGCCTGTAACAGCATGAAAGAAAGTATGTAGGATGGTGGTTTTGAGGACGTGCTGATGGGACTGGCAGCTGAGTGGGCAAATCGAGTGTGGGCACATCGTTCCTCCATATTTGGACAAGGCAAAAGGAGTCGCTCCTCCTCTCTGCTTCTGAACACTGACTGATATTTCCCCTCAATGTCAGGAAACAGCTTTAACAACACACGACATGATGGTGCTACTAAGAGGAGATCAAAAAGTATATATGACTTAAATGTATTCACCCTGGTGGTATCATCAAAACAACTGCAGTGTCCCTTAAAGCTAAATAATACATATTTCTGGAACTACAGAAAGTTAATTCAAATGAGTTTTAATGCAGAAAAACCAAAGGCTTCAATATTCACAATCTTGTTATAGCCATAGCACATTTAAAATACTAACTATCTATGTTTTAGGAGTCACACGTCCATGATAACCTTCTGTCGTGTTCATTTACCTCTTGGTAGGAGAATAGTTTCTTTTATAATTTGCTAACTAACATGCAGTGTTTCCGTTTGAAGAAAATCTTCAATTTACCGGACAAATGGGAAATATTCTGATCAAATATTATCTGTGTTTAAAATTGAGAAAGCTTTAAAAAGAATGACATTGTCAAGAATGTAGATTTATGTTTTATTTAAATTATTACTGAGAAATTCAAGCACACACTTTAAATTGTGCTTTGGGCAATCACAGGAATATCACAGGAGAGGTTTACATGTGCCGTACTTCTTCAGACTTCTCTGGTCAACACTCCTTACATAAAGACTAACTTAAAGCTGATGTGCTTTATCCCAAAAGAAAACACTATTTTCTTCTGTTTCTCATTGATTTGTTAGGGCCCTCTCTTTAAAATATATCTCTCTGTCACATTAAACCTCTGCAGCCGCATCAAGTTCATGTGACTTTAACATTCATAACACCCTTTTTCCTCATTGTTCCCCGTCTCTGAAACTAGTGACGAAGAAGTCTGATCCATTTCTTCACTGTTTGTTTTAACACCGAGGTATTGTTTCTTTGTTACAGATGGATCTGCGGCTTCTTTTAATAGCAGCGTTATCGGCGGTCCTCAGTGGCAGCTGGGCGCAGCAAGGTGAGAACAAAGATACGTTTGAATCCTGCTCTTTTTCTCTTATCTTTACTGTTAAATATTAGCTGCATGTTTTCCAGCTGTTTTAAGACACCCACGTGCAATACTGTCTCCTTTGTATTTAAAATTAGACTACTTCTTCATTATAACTATCATGGTACATAGACGCTTTTATCCTCTACACATTTTGTACTTCTTCATTCATGGTTTTATGGCTCTGTGGTTTCTGTTGGCTTCGCTTAACGAGGTGAAGTCATCGCTTGGTGAGCGGCCTAGAGCTTCTCTCAGCATGACTCAATGCTCTCAAACGGGGAGGAGGTTGTGTC
>NW_011354173.1:0-6267 GCF_000735185.1 Notothenia coriiceps | reverse complement strand
CTCAATGGAAAATCGTCCAAACGGCAACAGACTTCAGATGATGGCTAATGGTCCGGCCCTCAACAGCTCTACGCCAATTATGCGATGTCATCATTTGCCGTTTCCATGGCAACGCATCCCTCGCCAAAAAACACAATGTTGTCGTAATTCAATTGAAAATCGTCCAAACGGCACCAGACTTCAGATCACAGTTAATGGTCCGGCCCTCAACACCTCAATGTGACAATAGTGAGTTTTCCTCAAAAGCTGTTGCCATGGCAACGCATCCCTCACCAAAATACCCGATGTTCTCATAACTCCATGGAAAATCGTCCAAACGGCACCAGACTTCAGACTATCATTAATGGTCAGGCCCTCAACAGCTCTATGTCAATTATGGGATGTCATCATATGCCGTTTCCATGGCAACGCATCCCTCGCCAAAAAACACAATGTTGTTTTAACTCAATGGAAAATCGTCCAAACGGCAACAGACTTCAGATGATGGCTAATGGTCCGGCCCTCAACAGCTCTACGCCAATTATGCGATGTCATCATTTGCCGTTTCCATGGCAACGCATCCCTCGCCAAAAAACACAATGTTGTCGTAATTCAATGGAAAATCGTCCAAACGGCACCAGACTTCAGATCACAGTTAATGGTCCGGCCCTCAACACCTCACTGTGAAAATAGTGAGTTTTCCTCAAAAGCTGTTGCCATGGCAACGCATCCCTCGCCGTTAAGCACGATATTGCTAAAACTCCTGTTTAAATGTTCAAAAAGTGTTCAAATTTCACATGTGTGCTAACGGTCAACCCCTCGAGACATATATGTGTCAGTTTTGAGATTTCGTCAAATGTCGTTGCTATGGTAACTAAATGGTCGCCGTGAAACACGGTTCTCTCATAACTCCAGTTAACTTGCTCCAAACGGCCCAAAACTTCACAGGTTTGATAACGATGCAGCCCTCAACACATCTAGGCGTATTATGGGGTGTCATCAAATTCCGTTGCCATGGCGACAGATCACTCCCCATCAAACACAATGTTTGGGATACTGCTGTAACTCCTGTGTACGTTGTCCGATCGGCCTGAAACTTCCCACGTTTGCCAACGGCCGAGTCCTCGAGACATCTGCCTGACGTCGACGTGTGGACAACAGCCTGCGGAGCGTCGAAGACCCGCTCAACGCTGCTCGCAGCTTTAATTTTTATTATTTTTTATATGTTTTAAAAAATATTTTTTTAGAATATCTTAGAGAGGGCCTAGAGCAGGGGTTCCCAACCAGTCAATCGCGATCGACTGGAGATTCCCAGTCAATCGCAAGATGTGTCTAAAAATAGAACAACAATATTAAGTTTTATCGTTAATGTCCAATAACATAATCTTCCTGTGCCAGAATAATGCACTTGAACGCATCAAAGCTTTGTGATTGGTGTGATCCCATGTGTCGGGGCGTGGCTGGTGGGCAGTGGGCACTAGTTAGTTAGCCAATTCAAAGTCCATATGTCTCATCTGCAATGCGAGCATGGCTTTACCGAAGAAGGGTAATTTAGAGCATTTCAAAACGGTGCACAAACGCTACGAGACGGAATTCCCTCCTAATTCTGCCCTATGCTCTTCTGTTCATTGCGTGCATATGTAACAGATTTAAACATGTGAATACATAACTATAAGTTTGTGAATGTTTAATTCATAATAAGTTGTGAATTTTAAGAGATGATATTGTTTCATTTAATATTTTAAGTTTTGTTTCCCGTGGAAACACCTTCCCGTTGCACGTCTTTGTTTACTTCCCGGTATGTATTTTCCACCCTCCACGGACTGGCCATCTGGAGAATATGCCATCAGAGCGTGTCACCTTATTTGCTGACTGGCCGATGATGGTAAATAGGTCGGACACCAGCCAATAACCAAGTCTGACTGATATATCGGTGCATTTCTACCAATTACTGCATATGTTTCCCTTGCTGTCCTTTGTTGTTATGATTACAGTAAAGGGCCCTCATTATATTGGCAATGACATAAGAACACCTCTTCAAACATCAAATATGATCAATATTAAACAATGAGGTGATAGGGCAAAGGTCGACAGATCAATAACAATGTTCTCCATTACTTTCAAATACACCTGTCTTCTCTGTGCTTTCATTAGTGGGCTCTATTTAACGAAGCAATTGGGGCATTAAGGAGCCATCATTCTGCCTTCTAAATGATTTCTCAGACAGAATGGAGGACATTTCCATAGACAAACTGCTTGGCCTGGTTCATTACTGCAATTTCTGCTCCTCATTGGGGAAATAACACGAGACAGCAGTTGAGTGATTAAAAAGTAGGAGTGTTGGCTGTAGGATTGATTTGATTGTTTGCGATGTGACAGGGCTGTTTACAAGCTGTTTATTTTCACAGCCAGGAGGAGAAGAGTGCTGTATTGGAAGCTGGCAGTTGTGCTCTAAAAAGGCCTGTATTTCAGGGAAAAAGAGTGGAGAAAGAAATCGCCAAATAGCATGCTAAGTGAGAACTTTTTTAATTTATAATTAAATACATGGAACATTTAATCTATCCTACATTAGTTTGGAAATTGTACTTTTCTTTATATGTTTTTTGCGTGTCTCTCATTGCCATTTAGATCTTTCTTTATTAGGACCGATAGGGGGGGGGAGATTTGGTTTCACACAGGGACGCGGGAAGTCAGTCAGAGTTGGGGATGCGGCGTGTGGGTGCGGTGGGAGGGGGTGGGGGGAAGATTTTCTTTTTAAATATTGAAGTTAAATGCATCAATCTGGTGCACTTTGAGAGCAACATTAAGAGATCTATGGATACATCTCTCAACACCCATATGATACAGAACTGTAAGCAGATTTTATTTTTCTTATATTTTACAAATCACTCCCCTTTTAAACTGTATTCTTGTTTTGACATATAGTATTTCATAACTGCTTTTCATTTATTCTCTCTGGCTGTCCATCTCGTAATGTTCACATAGAAACTAGCTGTCAATAGGAATATCATTCAGAAGAATTATAATTTCATGCAAAAATCTGTCACAAAAAGAGGTTGCACATTTAAATACAGGTGTTGTTATGGCATTGGCAACATCAGTGGCCAAACAGCCACATTTACTGCTGCAAATCCGTTCAAACATGCTGTTGGCACGTAAAGCAGTGGCAACTATGCCACCATTTCAGCTGACTTTTTCTCAGAAATACTGTCACATAACATCCATATATTTCAGTGCTAGGTTGATGCTTAGCTAAGCTAACTGTGAAACACTTTAACTGACAGGACTCAGGATCAACTGTGTACTGTAAGGTAGCTTCTAGCTTCATGTCGAACAGTAAGTCAACATTTCCCAGAGAGCTTTCTTTGAAATCACCAGGTAACGCTAAAAAACATAACATTTAGATTGTATGACAAAGTGTTTATTTAATATATCTGGCTAGCTATAGCTACTTGCTAACGGTTTAGCTTACCCCCGCGATTCAAAGTAACGTCAACGTAGCTGTAAGTTATGCTTTGCTTACATGTTCGCATAACTTGGACGTTTACTGGCATTTACATACCTTGTTTACCTGGCTCAATTGGTGGCTCTGGGGTTGTTGTGTGAGCCAACACTTGAGAATTTCTGTATTTTTTAAGAAAAAATGTTCTTATGTCCATCTTCAAAAACTCTGAGTCCGACTGACAGTTTAAAAATTGTCACAGCTCACAGGATAGGTACCTGTCAGCCAATAAGACAGATGTTTATTTCCATTCAACTCTCTCGTTGGTCTGGTGTCTTGCCTCTGTTGCATTCACTGAACACGGGAAATTACAATTCTGGCGTCCTCTCATGATGAGGTTCAGGTAAAGCACGGTTAATGTATTATATTATTGAGGGAGAATTGTCCGGGGCCACAGAAAAAACATTCGGGGCTTTGGTCCTGTATAATAACGTCATATTAAATGCAGTCATTTGGTCTTTAGCAACAGCTTTTGAGAGCAGTGCATTCATCGGTGTTCGTTTTAATGCTGCCAGTTTGTTGACGGCCTGTGTGTTGATGGGACTTCTCATGCTCCCTAAATGTTTCCCCTGCCTTTCGCCAGTTCTTAAATCCTCCTTTCACAAAACTCCCATCCCTGATCTTGTCTGCACTGACAAGCTTATTTTCTATAGCAGAGCAACAGAAGAAGCACACCGCATTATCTATATTATTTATAGACTGCTTACACTAAAATTCTAACTCAAAAATAGTAACTCAAAATAAAACCTTTTGTATTCATTTGTTTAGTGAACTTTTTGGAATTGCAGTTACAACTCTCCGCCAACAGATGGGGGTGCTGCAGCCCCCTCAGCACCCCCCCTTCCCGCGTCCCTGGTTTCACACCAAAAATATCTGGAACTAGTCCCTGGTTCGCGCAAACCTTTTCACCCCCAGATAGTCCCAGCTAGAGAGGTGGTACTTTCCTGGGGAGGAAATGGTTCTTGGGTGTGTCGGCCACACTAACAATTTCTGATTGGCAGGGCGGATTGCGAACCACGCCCCGTAAAAAAAGTTTTGTGAAACCGCCATTGTATTTGCTCGCATTAGCATTAGCCCAGAGCACCAACAGAGAGAGACTAACTTATGGCAACACAAAAGAAAACATGGGAGCGGTGGAGTGATGAGGAGGTGTTGGCGCTTCTGGCGATTTACTCGGAAGCCAGTCCCCAACTCCGGGGACCTCCGGCCGGGGACTTTGGGTGGTAGTACACGCCATGAAGTTGTTTGCAGCCTGCAAGAACAAGAAGAAGAAGAAGCGGCTCCCTCAGGGACTTACAGCTCCTACACACGGCGGCGTGCGTTGTCGCTTGCCGGCGGAGGGGGCTGAAACTCGACCAACAACCAATCACATGAATCTCCCGCCCCAGACACACAAGCACACGGTTTGATTGGCTAGAATTTGCACTGGCATATGATTCGATTGGCTGACGCCTCCGTCGAGGCGGCAAAAGTAGAACATTGCTCTAATTTTGCAGCAAGCACCGTGAGAGAAGCTACGATTTGCTCCCACAATGCAGTTCGGCGAATCGTGACGTCACCCCATTCAAAGTGAATGGGCAGAAGCGTTGAAGCGGCAATGCACGCCGCCGTGTGTAGGGGCCGTTATTCCGGTGTGAACGCGGTTTACTAGATAGTTCCAGGAAATAAAAGTTCCGGGGATCTAAGTTCCGGGAACTATTCCTTGGAAAAGTTCTTTGTGTGAAAGCGCCTATTGGCTATTCTTCCTGGGGTCCTCACTTTATTCTTAAAAAAAAATAAGTAAGACGTATCATCAACAGTTTCAAACACTTTATAGGCTGGGTTTACTTTGTTATAAAAAAGTTTTGTGGCTACATTTTATGAAAAAAAAGGCATTTTACATCATCTAAAGCTGAATTCCCCTACTCTTCAAAAAAATCTGGTAAGGAATCAGAGTAAAGATTTACATAAGAAAGTTTCCTTCTTCAATTGGATTAAGGAAACTTTATCCGGTGGCTTTCCCAAGAACATTATTGCCCTCATCATTCCTTTAGAAAAGTGAAACATATTCTTTGAAAATAACTAACAGTATATTCTTAGAATAAAGCATAAATCTGTTTCCTGTTTGTGTATTTGTAAAATTAAATACCTGAATGTTATGTCAAAGTCTGCAAGTGCATTTGTCTGGCTATACTTTAGCAGAAAACTAAGGATTTTCGGATTTACAATTATAATTTCAATGCCTTCTTATACATATTCTTACTTTTTAACTCTGACATTTTTACGAATGATTCAGTATTCAATTGTATGCATTAGGACATGCCGCTGAGTTAGCATGATATCAACATTTGTTAGCTACTAAGCTCTCTAAAGCCAAGACTTTTGGTTTACAAAAGGCTCCGGAAATCCTCTCCTTCAGGGTCGATGACGTATCGGCCACATGCCAGGTTTTTGGAGATATGGCCCTCGCTGTCAGGGATTATTTATCCCCTGAGCTGCGACCTCTCACATGTCAGGGTTCAAGGGTTAACACATCATAACTTGTGCGTTCTGCTGGGCTGATAACAGTCTGTGGGGAGAGAGAGACGGAGGAAAAGCTGAAAGGGAAAGTGAGACGTCCAGGTGAGAGGTTGTCAGGGTCAGGGGCGCTGCTTTAATCTCGAAGAACAACAGGGAGTATTGGAATAAAGGTAAGATTAACATATCGGTCATTTGGAAAAATTGTCCTGTTTTACGTCTAGTGCCCATAGGAGGATTAAAGGGGTATGATTTAACAACCCCACCGTATTTCGTGTTATATTCACGAA
>NW_011354172.1:0-2105 GCF_000735185.1 Notothenia coriiceps | reverse complement strand
GAGATTAGAAACTGTTTCAACAATAAGGAGAGGGAGAGTCCTCCCCTGTCGGACTGAGAGAGATAACGTCAGTTTAGGGAGGTGAAGGACTCCAAGTTATCTCAAACGGTTTGGTCATCTATGTAAACAAATATGTCCATCTATGTAATATTAGTTGTATATCAAATAAGTTAAGAAATCCTTCCAATGTGTAGGTCAGTACAAAAATAAAAAACACAGTTTGAAAGGAGAGTGATTATTAAAATATTCATAAATAAAAAGAAAGAATGCAGACTATATAAGATAAAGATAGGAGAGAGGAGTTGATCAAATATGTGTTATTGGTTGTGAGCATATTCTAATGGTTTTTTGGTTTATTGAAATACATACAGTTCTGTTTCATATGTGTTGAGAGCTGTATCCATACATCTCTTAATGTAGCCCTGAAAGTGCACCAAATTGATGCTTTTAACTTCAATTTAAAGAAAAAATCTTCCCGGGGTTCATGCCCCCGGACCTCCCTAGAGGATGTGAGGTCATCACAAATAAGACAGGTTCACATGGATAGGATACTAGATAAGTGTGCACACTCATTATATACACTCCACATTTTTCTTGGATTTGTTAACACTATAGTCCCTAATATATTTGTAGAAAGGCAGGAAATGGAATTAAATTGAGAAAATGTTTCGTTGCGGAGGACCCCCTGTTTTGTGTCCCCCCCACTTCTCAAACCAAAGTTACACCCTTGCCCTAACCTAACCCTAAACCCAATACATGTGTAAACCTTGTGCCGTGGCTTCCTTCCTTGTCTTTCTATCAAGGCACGGTTAAAAACTGTTCTTCGATGGCGTCTCCCAAACAGGTTGCCCATCACTGTGGCTTTAGCGCAGGCGCCGTGGGAATTGTAGTCCTTTATAGTGCGTTGACTACAGACGTCACAATTAGGTGGCCTTTATTATAAAATCAATATACTGGCTCTAACACCTTGTTTACAAGATGTATGATAGAAAGAGGTGTTAAAGGAGAAAAGGGTTCGAGTTCCAACAAAGCAACGTTTTTTTTAATTGATTTTAGTTTCCTCCTCATTTTGTTTTTTCCCACAAGAAATCTTGGGCTGAATACACGTGAGTTTGCAGAGAGCACATTCACCAGATAGCAACCAAATTTATCGTTAGGAAAAGACAGACCATTCTTTGTTTTTTTAAGTAGGCAAAGTTGTATGAGTTAGCTGCACATGCTAATGTTTAAAACTCAATGGATGAAGGGGGAACTTTAACCTATAGCTCAACAGTCAAGTTGTATTAACCAAAGCATCACCGTCCAAAAAAGCCAGACTAGAACAAGGACACGGTTGCAAATAATAGTCTTATAAAAACCAAAAAATAACAACAAATCTTAACGTTACTGTCTGGTTTACCTTTGTAGCAAGATCCAAATTCTTCAACAAGACTCAAAATAATCTGTAAGCAACCTGTTTCAAATCAGAATCCTGCAGCATACATGCCAAATAATGCAAATAAAAAAACATTAAATGATGAAATCCTATTCATATCAATGAATCTAGGTATTCTGGCAACTGGAAAAAGGCTTCCAGCTCTTAAAATAGGGTTGCGTAATTTGCTTTAGCTGGAACATACAATGGGACGTACAGCTTGTCAAGGAGAAACAGTTAAGAGGAGTTTCTCCACACAGCAGATTCCTCCAGTTGATAAACAGTACCAAAGATAGTTGTTCAAATGTGATTATAACTCTTTTTTGTAACGAATATGTTATTGGTAACAATTCAGGCTTTGCAGATATCCCTTTTTTTTCAGTGTGCACTCTTAATCTAGCAACTGGATGTGCACAATATGCTCATTATCTATGAAACTAAAGGGAGATTGTGTAGTGTCTCCTTTATGACTTTAATGCAGTAAATCAACTGTAACTTGCTGACAAGTTAAGGGCTGCTCAATTAATCGTATTTTAAATCGCGATTACGATTATGGCTTGTAATGATTACGAAAACAACGTAATCGAAATTAAACGATTATTTTTTTATTATTATTACTTTTGTTTTTCAGTTGAATTATACTTAAAGTTCAGGGTAATCAACTGTTCAAAACATACTGTTCAACATTTTT
>NW_011354171.1:0-2834 GCF_000735185.1 Notothenia coriiceps | reverse complement strand
ACAATGCAGTTCGGCAAAGCGTGACGTCACCCCATTCAAAGTGAATGGGCAGAAGCTTCAACGCTGTGTGGACGAGCCGTTACCTGCTTCTGAGCTTGTTTACACAGGCCTACTAAATAGTCCGTGTTCTTATTTTTAAAGTGCAGTGTTTCATTTGGAGACGTTAAAGCTTGTTGGATTTTATTTGCAGTTACTTAATTATATTTTTGGATTGATTAAGCTAAACTGGACAATTTCTCACGGCAGACTGGTGTGTCGAGGCACAGTGGTTTAAAGTCAATGAGATATTCAGCCAATGCTCATTAGCCAGCTTGTTGGATATAAAGCTAACGTTCGCTCGTTAAAAAGCACACTGACAAGTTCCTTGAATTCAGTCTTTAGGTTAACTTGTGTTTGTACATTTCTACACTGGACTTTTGTCTCCCATCCTGTCGGTTAGAGCAGTCGTTCCTAACCTGGGGGGCGCACCAAAGATAGCAGGGGGTGTGCCAGGCCTCAGGTGATTTGAGGCCACATATCATATTTAGACTTTTTTTTTACATATAATTGTAACGCAATACATGATTGTCACTAAAAGCCTTGTCTCTACATTACAATAAAATATTTTTAAAAATCGATTAATTAATTTTAATAAAAATTCAAGCTAGTAGCTAATAAAGGCATAAAAAGACAGAAATGTATAATTCTTTCTTTAATAGAAATGTTTCTTCTGCCCGTAAAGTGTCCAAACCAGGCTTGTCTGGATAAGCACATTTTTAAAACATAGTCATTGTCCATGCCGGTTTCAGATTATTTGTCACAGTTGCTCCGATCAGATCGGTCTCCTCCATTTTGTAGATTATTTACGATTTTTGAATCCACATAAACACATCGGCAAAATCCAGCTTACTTTGAGAGCATGTGTTTTAAACAGTTTAATCCCTTTGTGAATTGTTTCCACTTTTGCCGTCCTTTAATTTCTTCATACAGCGGGAATCCAAATGAATGAATCCTGAGTCCAATAACCATTAAAGTCACTCCAATAGTGCTAGTTGTAGCATTTCCCCCCCCCCCCCCTTGTGTGTGTGTGTTTGGGGGGGGGGGGGGGGGCGCAACTTCCAACAGGAGTCATTTGGGGGGGCTCTTGGTAAAAAAGGTTGGGAACCCCTGAGTTAGAGTTATTATAAGCATGAGCTGAGGTCTCTTGAAGTAGAGGTTTATAGTTGCAGTATGAGATGACGCATCCTTTTCAAAGCTTATACAGCTTTTTAAAGTTCATTTTCTCTTCTCTGACTTTTGGAATTATTTTGAAGCTTTTCCTCACAAACCTCCCTCACCTCCAGGCTCTTAATGATGAGAATATTCAGACGTTACAGATGTTCGTCAGAGGCTGATAGATATATAACAGAAGATCACATCAAACTGAAACACAAATCATTTCCATACTGCCAACACGTGTTAGAAACCAAGCTTTAAAAGACGTTCTGTTCTGTTCCTCCTCCTGTATGGCACAATCCCTGCCTTTACGTTATTCCACTTTATTTCTATATTTTCTGGTTGTATTTCAGCCTCTGAGCACCTGTGAGTCAGCTCGGCCTCCCACACTCTGTCAACACATCTATCTCCAGCGTCTCCTGCGGATTGGGCTCTAAAAGTAGTTTGATGACTAACTCTAACGCTAACATCCAGAGAGTAGCTGTCACGTGAAACCCTGCAAACACTTTGGGCTAGAGTTGGGAAGAAGTGGAGTACAAATACTTTGTTGCTTTGTTAAAGGTCCCATGACACGGCCATTTCTACTGATCATAGTTCCATTGAGCTCGACTAGAATAGATTTACATTGTTCAATATTCCAAACTCACATTGGTTTCTCATCCAGCATCTCTGTATAGTATGTGTATTCACTCTCTATCCTACACGGCTTGTTGGAGCTCCTGCCCCCCCACTCCCTGTGAGCCCAGTGGCCGTCTGCGAGACAGTGAGACACAGCGAAACCCAGCCCGAACACACACATACACCCGCAGCCTGGCTGGGAGTTTGTGTGTGTGCTCACACACCGACTCACAGCCTCGCCGCGTCCCGCCGTCTCAGGGAGGAGAAATTGGCGGAGCTGTAGCTAAGAAAAGATTGAGTGAGTGTGTGTGAGGAAGTCCGCGGATTGGTCCAACGTAACGGCTCCGCAGATTGGTCCATTTGGACCAATGGGTCCATTTGGGTATGGGCACGTCACTGCACCCAGGAAGGAAAAGAGAAATGTCCAACGAGGCGTTCTGGGGCAGCATAGACAGGTCTTCTCTGTGTTAGAGCTTTACTCCCTACAGGGTGTACTTTGAGGGTTTTGACTCTGCAGACCGTTTACATGCAGACAGACCTTCATAACACACAAGGGGACGGGGAATAACCAGGAAAGCACGACATGGGACCTTTAAGATTATTTTTCTGGAATCAGTACTTTCCTCCACTACTTATTTTTCTGACGACTTTTTACTTTGACTTCTTACATGTTGAACCCAAATACCTGTACTTTCTACTTCTTACATGTTGAACACAAATACCTGTACTTTCTACTTCTTACATGTTGAACACAAATACCTGTACTTTCTACTTCTTACATGTTGAACACAAATACCTGTACTTTCTACTTCTTACATGTTGAACACAAATACCTGTACTTTCTACTTCTCTCATTTTCCAAACAGGCTGGTTCCTTTAGTCTGAATGTGTGTTTGGTGGCGTGATCATTATTATTCAGAGTCATTGCGTGCCTATTGATTTGAACACGATCCGTGTATCCATCATTTCCTGGTCTTCTCTAAAGAAGAGGGACCAATGAAAACGTTGTCATGTTGCCGTTG
>NW_011354170.1:0-1781 GCF_000735185.1 Notothenia coriiceps | reverse complement strand
CTCCTTGCCTTCTGATAAAAAAAATCTCCATGATATATTCGTCCTTGGTCTTTGTCCTCCATTGGAATATTTTCGAGACCTTGATTGAATTCCCGGTCACAGGCTAGAGGAAAGAAAGAAGCATAATTAGTTTAAAGGAATGCACTCTTGGTTCGCTGTAATGTTGGAGGCTGTGAAGGGTCGGCAGGACAGTTCAGATAATTATAATTATTAACTCATAACTGAACTGCAAGATGTCTGGAAAAACCAATTCAAACGAGAAGGGCCCTTGGCGAGACGACCACCAAAGCCATTTCCTGAGGTGAATGAAAATGAATGTGTATCTGCCTCGTGATTGGGATCCGCTTCTTATTTGAATGAGTTCTTACTTTAACCAACGAACAACCTACCACCAAGTTTCGTGATGATCGGGCTTGTGGTTTTTCTGTAATCCTGCTGCTTAATAGATGGACTAATCCACTCAGAAACAATCTTAAATCATGAATTCCTTGGCGAAGATCATAACTAACTTCTTCTACAATTTAATAATGAAATCAAAAAAGATTTCAACCAATCGTTACATTTCCTCAAACACTCTCAAATACGGATGATGTACTTGCATGCAGATTAGATTTTGTAAGTGTTAATGGCCATGGTATTAGCAACGGACAGTTTTGAAAAGACAACAGAATACACTTGTACTTATCTTGTTCTTGTGTGATCTGTGTATTTGGTTATTGATTATAAACTTGAGAGTACAATATGAAAAATCATGTTTACAATTTGATTGGTCACACATTACCTATGCTAACAGCCCATCAACGTTGACCTAAAGTACAAGATAAGGTGCATTCACAAATACAAATAAGACAAACGCTACCACGCAAAGAAACTTAGACATTTTAAAAGATTCAAAGGTTGCAACATGTACAGTAATAAAAATACAAAAAAACATAACAAAATAGTGCAAGAACTCTATATACGCATAAATAGAATATGATATGTACAAGAACATAATGTTAAATGTAATATTGTACAGTAAAATTAAATTAAATACGGTTTATTACGGTGAAACTATTTTGATAAATAAGTTAATTGCAGGATGACAAACAGATTCATGTTTATCGAGGCACTTAACAGAGCTCAGGTGTTTAATAGTCTTATTGCCTGTGGGATAAAACTGTCCCTGAGTCTGGTGGTTTTTCATGTCTCTTCTACATCAACATGTGTCCCCTCTTCTTCATGTCTCTTCTACATCAACATGTGTCCCCTCTTCTTCATGTCTCTTCTATATCAACATGTGTCCCATCTTCTTCATGTCTCTTCTACATCAACATGTGTCCCCTCTTCTCCATGTCTCTTCTACATCAACATGTGTCCCCTCTTCTTCATGTCTCTTCTACATCAACATGTGTCCCCTCTTCTCCATGTCTCTTCTACATCAACATGTGTCCCCTCTTCTTCATGTCTCTTCTACATCAACATGTGTCCCCTCTTCTTCATGTCTCTTCTACATCAACATGTGTCCCCTCTTCTTCATGTCTCTTCTACATCAACATGTGTCCCCTCTTCTCCATGTCTCTTCTACATCAACATGTGTCCCCTCTTCTTCATGTCTCTTCTACATCAACATGTGTCCCCTCTTCTTCATGTCTCTTCTACATCAACATGTGTCCCCTCTTCTTCATGTCTCTTCTACATCAACATGTGTCCCCTCTTCTCCATGTCTCTTCTACATCAACATGTGTCCCCTCTTCTCCATGTCTCTTCTACATCAACATGTGTCCCCTCTTCTTCATGTC
>NW_011354169.1:0-2631 GCF_000735185.1 Notothenia coriiceps | reverse complement strand
AAAATTATAGAAAAAAAATAAATAATAATAATAATCTCAGTACACCGTCGCCGTGATAAGTATGTTTAATTAATTGTGTTAATATGCCTAGATTGCCTACTCTCAAACTCATGTATTATATTATTGAGTCAATCATATACAGTGGGGCAAAAAAGTATTTAGTCAGCCACCAATTGTGCAAGTTCTCCCACTTAAAAAGATGAGAGAGGCCTGTAATTTTCATCCTAGGTATACCTCAACCAAGGAGGGAGTTGAAATGTCCGTGTTGCCCAGCGACAGCCCCAAAACATCACTGCTCTAGAGGAGATCTGCATGGACGAATGGGCCAAAATACCAGCAACAGTGTGTGAAAACCTTGTAAAGACTTACAGAAAACGTTTGACCTCTGTCATTGCCAACAAAGGGTATATAACAAAGTATTGAGATGAACTTTTGTTATTGACCAAATACTTATTTTCCACCATAATTTGCAAATAAATTCTTTAAAAATCAGACAGTGATTTTCTGGAATTTTTTTTCTCATTTTGTCTCTCATAGTTGAGGTATACCTAGGATGAAAATGACAGGCCTCTCTCATCTTTTTAAGTGGGAGAACTTGCACAATTGGTGGCTGACTAAACATTTTTTTGCCCCACTGTATATATATATATATATATATAAAAACATAAATTAGTTTATCACTTTATATTCTAGGTTTGCTCGCAGACCACAGTAGAGGCTAACATTTTCCAAATACCTTTCACAATGTATGTATTTGACAAATAATATATTTAAATTATCCCTTGAATGGATTATGTTAGTTTATAATATAGTAAAGCCTATGGTTTAGTTCAAATGGTAAATACAGCCAGTGCATATAACCACTATATTTCCATTTTATTATTGTGATTTACAATGAATTAACGTTGAATACGTCCAGAATGTTGCATCATTATGCAGCAAATGTAGAGGAATCACAACGAAAAAACAGACACACAGAATCATGTAGCTAGACAGAGAGATATTTACATATTGAAGTTGTAATGTCCGGGGAAGTTGGTATGAAGGACAAACTTCTTAACCAGGTGAGTTGTAGAGTCAAACAGGATATCCTGAAAAAAAACAAACAGAAAACCCAATCTTTAATAATACCTCTTTGCCACATGTTTGGCAAGACTAGCACATTACAGTCCTATCTACTGCAAACAGCAGCGGGGCGAGTGGAAGCTGGACTACGCCCCCACTCACATTCATTATTACCAGCTGGTCACTGAGCAGAGGCTCAAGCTTTACCAACTGACAGGATATTTCAGTATAATGTGACTGAAAACAATCTAAAAAAATAACTAGAATATAGAATATCACTGCAGGAAATAACAGATATGTAAATGTTGATATTGAAAAAATAGTGTTGCACATTTTTGGCTGATGTACATTTCCTATTAGCTTGCAGAAGTATATTACCGATAGGGATCCTCAAGCGTAAAACACATGTTAGACTTATTTCATGCCACATGCAATTAAGACACATTGTAGGTGTTTTTTGTTTTCTTTTTTTAAGATCATGAATTAAATTAAATGCTTTTCTAGTCTTTTTATTAGCATGTATTCATCCTATTATAAACATCTTCAGCAGTAACATACTTCACTGCGTCTCCACAACCATGTTTGCACTTCGCAAAAAGTACATTACTATGGACGAGCTGAGTGTTCAACATTTTAAACAATTCTAAAGTAAATCAACAACACAACCTTTTTTCGTCCAAGACTTCATCCAGGCTTCTTAAAAAAAAATATTCTGGCTTGAAATCAAACGGTGAATAACTCAAGTTAAAGTGGATGAGTTCTTAAACAAGAAAAAACAAGAAATACAACCACTTATTAAAACACAACCACTTAAGTATTGTTGGAGCAGAACCTCTGCTCCGCGCGTTCCTTTCTGAATGGGTCAGATTAACTGAGGAAGAATTCAAAGCAACCAGTGTGTTACCACACACAAGTTAAAAATATGTTTTAAGATATAGTTGTTATAGTTGGCTAAATATACGTAATACATTTAAATTACCTTCATATCAAATAATAACGAGGAAAACATTACCTTTGCTCTCAAGCAGTCCTAGAGATGCTTTTCAAATAGTCAAACTTTACACAGGCCCAGTATAGAGTACACACACTCATTTGTCCTGCAGCCTTTCCAGCCACTTGAGCTGTTATCTACACAAGAATATCCCCTCTGGGTGTAAATGAGTCTCACTCACAAAGATCATGAATACATACAAATACAAAGTTTCACTTCTCCTATTTCCAGCTTCTTGTTACACATATTGCTATTATTGATACAAAGTAATCAAACACACACATATATTTCAAGATATATAGACTTCCCTGATATTTTCACATGCTGTATCTAATGGAGAATGTCTCCTCCCCCAGCTCTTCTAGTCTCCTGCCATGCAGAACTGCTCTCTCTTCATACAGAGTAATAAAACATGTTTAAGCTAATTTCTCCACAATGTTTGCAGCAATTTAGTACCCACACATGAAAGAATAAACAGAGAAATCAAACAAAACACCAACACAGATATGGTTCAGCAATAATCACATATATTTACTGCAATAGACAGACTTCTTCCCTAAACGTCTTTCAAGCAC
>NW_011354168.1:0-208 GCF_000735185.1 Notothenia coriiceps | reverse complement strand
GATACAGAGGGCTTCATGGGAACTTTGAGGGTAGCCAGAAGTTGGAGTACCAAACACTGACTCCAGGTACTCATCTGAGTACCTCACTGAGAAAGTTGTGTGCACCCCTGTTTATAAACAAGTTTTGCATTTAGTCTAGAGTTGTAAAGTTATTTTAGGTGTTCAGAGTGGCAACAGTAAAAGTGTATTTTCTTGCTTATACAATGTT
>NW_011354167.1:0-2621 GCF_000735185.1 Notothenia coriiceps | reverse complement strand
ACATGGAGAAGAGGGGACACATGTTGATGTAGAAGAGACATGGAGAAGAGGGGACACATGTTGATGTTGAAGTGACATGAAGAAGAGGGGACACATGTTGATGTAGAAGAGACATGAAGAAGAGGGGACACATGTTGATGTAGAAGAGACATGGAGAAGAGGGGACACATGTTGATGTAGAAGAGACATGAAGAAGAGGGGACACATGTTGATGTAGAAGAGACATGAAGAAGAGGGGACACATGTTGATGTAGAAGAGACATGAAGAAGAGGGGACACATGTTGATGTAGAAGAGACATGAAGAAGAGGGGACACATGTTGATGTAGAGGAGACATGAAGAAGAGGGGACACATGTTGATGTAGAAGAGACATGAAGAAGAGGGGACACATGTTGGTGTAGAAGAGACATGGAGAAGAGGGGACACATGTTGATGTAGAAGAGACATGGAGAAGAGGGGACACATGTTGATGTAGAGGAGACATGAAGAAGAGGGGACACATGTTGATGTAGAAGAGACATGTAGAAGAGGGGACACATGTTGATGTAGAAGAGACATGGAGAAGAGGGGACACATATTGATGTAGAAGAGACATGAAGAAGAGGGGACACATGTTGATGTAGAAGAGACATGAAGAAGAGGGGACACATGTTGATGTAGAAGAGACATGAAGAAGAGGGGACACATATTGATGTAGAAGAGACATGAAGAAGAGGGGACACATGTTGATGTAGAAGAGACATGAAGAAGAGGGGACACATGTTGATGTAGAAGAGACATGAAGAAGAGGGGACACATGTTGATGTAGAAGAGACATGAAGAAGTGGATTTAGCTTAATAGGTGACCTTTGGTAAAACTTTGAACTCCGCCCCACCCCCCCCCGCCTTCACATCCGACAGTCTGACACGATCACCACATTAAAGTCAAACCCACCTGTTCAGATCAGCCTACGCACTGTAGTGCCACATGTCCCCTGTTTCCTACATGCTCACTGTTACTGTCCTTTTTGTACTGTTTCAAACCTTTCTTTAGATCATTTTATGAATTGAAATGTGTCCTTGGGTGCTTTTAACAGCACCTCTTATTATAACCTAATTAAAGTTATTTTCAAGACATCTCCTTTGGACTTAAGGGTCAAAGAGTTGATTCAGACATATCTATTTCATTTGACAGCTTATTATTTGGAGCCTCAGTGGTCTTTATGAACACTTCTTCAAACCCTCTGAATCCTAAAAAACAACTTCTCCCTTCTTTTCTGATCACTTCCCATGGACAGACATTTCTTAATCAACGACTATCATAGTAGTGCTTGATCTGAATGATGTCAAAATTGCATAACATTGAGCAGAACATTTTAGGTTGAAGGCTAAATAAATGTTGATTAAGTATTGTACAGCTGCAGAGATATCCTACCCTACAAACCTCTTAAAACACACCTACTAAACAAATTGGCTCAGATCTTCCTAAAAGAGAATCAGACCATGACCGCTTCACTTCCCCTCTCACCATGCCCACACCCCTTCAAAATATAAGCCCGATAGAGTGTGGGAAAGTTTACTGGGTTTCTGCTTCCTTACAGAAAGCACATGTATTTCAAAAATAAAAGACAAGCATTAAGACAGCCACTGCTTTCAATACCTATTTAACGCTGGCATTATGGATCCAGTCAGTCACTCAGTCAATATTTCCAGTACAATAACTTTCTAGTTTTATTATATTTTGTAATGCTTACGAGAAATTTGATGCGTTACGGTGAACAGCAACGCATTAGTTACTTAAAAAAAGGGCTCCCATTAATGCACTTATAGCCTTCATTTCAGTACTGTTATTGCATTGGAGAATAATACAATCTGTTGATCAAGAAGTAGAAATAGTAGAAATAGAAATAGTAGAAATAGCCGGCATGTGTTCTACAACATACCGTGCAATGGCTTCATCAACTTTTCCCTGGCTAGCAGTCCCTCGGTTCAAACCCAGCAGCTGTTGCTCAGGTGGAGGTGGAGTGGCGTCGGATGAGTCTGGGTCTGTGGTCTTAGCTACTAGCTTCGTCCCAGCATGTTGTTTCTGCAGATGTTTCAACAGATTTGAATTGCTGTTTTGTAGATAGGATATTTGACCCGCCAAGACACAACTTACATTTAACTAAAACGTTCTTTTCTTTGTGCTCGACAAAAGTGAAATAGTGAGAATATCTCCAGGAGGAGAAACTCGACTTGAGCTCCGCTGCCGCCATGATATTCTTGTTAGTAAACACAAACACGCCCACAGCGCGTCTCCGCATGTGACACAGGAAGTATCTAAGTACATTTACTCAAGTACTTAAGTACAGTTCTCATCTCTGTTCGCCTCGCTGTTGGCGCCGCTCACCAACGTCAGGGAGCCGAGACTATATACAAAACCGAGTAACGCACCATGTAGTAACGGTAACTGAGTGACTGAATTTAAAAAATAACGCGTTAGAGTACTAGTTACTGCCAAAAATAACGGTGTTAAAAGTCCCAACGCTGCTAACCGGAGTACTGTTTTGGATGAAGCGGCTCCAGCACAAACATTACAACATACATCAGATTCCCCAATAGTAGGTGTAGATTGTTTTGAACACACCTTCAAAATAGCATT
>NW_011354166.1:0-863 GCF_000735185.1 Notothenia coriiceps | reverse complement strand
ATGTCCCTGTAATTGTAAGTTGCTTTGGAATAAAAGCGTCAGCTAAATGAAATGTAATAATAATAATGTAACATGACCCAAATGTGTATATATGTTCATTTAATTCATTCCTTATTTTAGAAGTTACTCAACTGTATATCATTTTAATGTTATCTTGAATTTGATTCATCTTTAAACCCTGTTGCTGTTAAACTACTGAATGAAGGAAGCAGTTAACCCCCCCTGAACAACAGGCTGGTTAAGGGTAGTGTTATCTTTATAAATACTGCTGTGTGTCTGGAATGAAGCGGATTGGGTTTAACAGATGAAGTCTGCTGATCAGGTGCAGAGATCAAACTAAACGTGTTTCATCTGAATTGGACAGGAATGGCCCATCAGTGGAGGGAACTGGGGGCAAGGCACTCAGAGCTACCCAGAGATCATCATCACCGGGTCAGTTACTCTTATTCATAATTATGAATAAATGAACTTATATGCATTTAAAGTGAAAAAATCATCTCATATTATTTACTTCTTCTTTTGTTGTGTTTGCAGACATGCTGACGGGTCGATCAAATTTTGGGATGCTTCTGCACGTGAGTAGAAGATATGTATTTAATTAAATGTAAGTTTAATGAGCTGTATGTAATCCTGATTGACTCACATTGACGCTCAAGATTAACCCTTAAGATCCCCTTAAGTATTTATATGTGTTTCTGGCCTCAGTGATGCTGCAGGCGTTGTACCAGCTAGGCTGTGTATACTATGAGTACAGATCACATTTAAACATGTACTTATATGTGTTTCTGCCCTCAGTGATGCTGCAGGTGTTGTACCAGCTAGGCTGTGTATACTATGAGTACAGATCACATTTAAACATGTAC
>NW_011354165.1:0-1900 GCF_000735185.1 Notothenia coriiceps | reverse complement strand
CCTGTTTGGAAAATGTGAGAAGTAGAAAGTTCAGGTATTTGGGTTCAACATGTGAGAAGTAGAGAGTACAGGTATTTGTGTTCAACATGTAAGAAGTAGAAAGTTCAGGTATTTGTGTTCAACATGTAAGAAGTAGAAAGTACAGGTATTTGTGTTCAACATGTAAGAAGTAGAAAGTACAGGTATTTGTGTTCAACATGTAAGAAGTAGAAAGTTCAGGTATTTGTGTTCAACATGTAAGAAGTAGAAAGTACAGGTATTTGTGTTCAACATGTAAGAAGTAGAAAGTTCAGGTATTTGTGTTCAACATGTAAGAAGTAGAAAGTACAGGTATTTGGGTTCAACATGTAAGAAATAGAAAGTTCAGGTATTTGTGTTCAACATGTAAGAAGTAGAAAGTACAGGTATTTGGGTTCAACATGTAAGAAGTAGAAAGTAAAAAGTCGTCAGAAAAATAAGTAGTGGAGTAAAGTACTGATACCAGAAAGATGTACTTAAGTACAGTAACAAAGTATTTGTACTCCACTATACTTCCCACCTCTGGTTACTGCGCTGGCTCTTCTTGAGGGAGCCGTTCATCTCCTTATATGCAGTTATTGAAAGCAATGGCACAGTAGATTAACACAACTCCACCACCTCCTTCGGGCGATGATTCTCCCCCGGTCAGTGCCTCTACTTTTCATCGGAGATGTAGGACTCCTGGGAAAAACACTGGGTGATTCCTCCCTATCATGTGATGCCTCACTGGCTGTGTGCTTTTTGAAGTGATGAGCTAAACCACATTCGTAGTTAGTTTGTTTATGAACTCTAATTTCGTTTCCCACCTCTTCAAAGCCTTAGAAATCGTTATTTTATGATTCATCAAGGAGAGAATAATTGGCCTTTCTGTGCACCGAGCGTTAATCGGCTTCAAAGGAGGTCAAATAACGGACATTCAATCAATTGGTCCTTCAACACCCTGCTGTTATCCCGCCAGTCATTCCACGGAGGATGCTTGTTGTGAATTAGAGCATGTGTACATTTCTGTATCAAAGCTATTTTGTTTTCCCTTCTGCAAACCTCCTGAGAGTTATCATGATACAACATTACTTTGCACAAACAAATAAGGTTGTGATTGCAGAGTGTAACCTATTTGAATATGACTGCATCATATACAATACGTAATCGCAATGAACATCAAGTTCCCCCTGTTGTGATATTAACATCGTTTATGTCTACTTTCATGTGATTCCCCGCTGGCACATAAAACACAATGCTGTTATGAATGCACGCATTTTCTTCAGCTTAGGTTAAAAATATGTTTAACTGTCCATGTCATATCTGAGGAAAGTTTCATTTCTGACTGATGCTCATATTGATAACAGATAACGATGAAGAGCCGATATCATTGTGCAGGATTTTGTCTGATACTTCTGACGTGCGCCCTCATATCTAAATGTAGAATTTCCCCCCGTAGAATGTTAAAACAATGCCAGAAAACAATATTTCTGTTCGTCAAAAACTGTATAATTACTCCAAAAATATGAAAATCGTGTCAAATGGAGCGTCAGGCTGCAGAGACAGCTTGGTTTTTACGACGTCCAGTTGTTGTTAACGTCCGAGGCGCCATCTTGTTTACGGGCGTCATGTTCGCGAGATCATTTATATATCTTACATACAAGATCAGCGTCACAGTATCACCTCATACTGTATTTTTTTTTTAAAACTGCTGATTGTGCATCCCTAATAAATAACAATCTAGTGCTCCTTGTGTCATGTTACATGTCTTGGTATCTGACCCATTGATATATATATATTTATTATTACATTTTTTTTTAGATTAATACACAACATGTACAACCAAAAGCACCAATTTTTTTTCTTTAAATAAATAAAAGTGCATAAGAAAAAGAAAAACAGC
>NW_011354164.1:0-4055 GCF_000735185.1 Notothenia coriiceps | reverse complement strand
AGATCGGAATCGGGAGAAAAAAATCGGGGGTCGGGAAAAAAAAAAAAATTTTTTTTTTTTTTTTTGTATTATTTTATTTAATGTTACAAAACAAAAATGACCATGTTCACGTCTTAAAGTCATCCTGAGGCCTTAGTTTTGGTTTAAAATTACAGTACATCATGTATGTGTTGCTTCTTTTGGGCTTGTTTTCATAGACCTGGTTGCTTATTTCTCTCAAATCTGGCAACAGAGTGGGCAGGGCGCAGTGTCTAATAGTAGCAGTAAGCTAACAAGAGTCTACGTTCAGCTGGTGACTCGGGAGTCGGGACAGCGAAAATGTCAGGAGTTTGGAAGTATTGTAAAATTGAAAGCGAAGGCAGTGTAACAGCCAGATGCAATGTTTGCAAGGCGGAGGTTCCGCGTGGTGGAAAGAACAGAGCTACGTTCAACACGACCAATCTACAGTAATACGCCACCTGAGAAACAAACACCAACAACAACACGACGAGTACACAGCGGCCACTCAGGTAACGGCACTGAAACAACCGACACTTTCAGAGACTTTTAAAAGGAAAGAGAAACTGCCCCAGAACAGTGAAAAGGCCAAACAAATAACAGTCAAGATAGCTGAATTCATCGCGTTGGATGACCAGCCGTTATCTGTTACATTTTTTTTCTCTTAATGCATTGCATAAAGATCGGATCGGGAAAAATCGGTATCGGCAGATTGTCAAAATCAAATGATCGGAATCGGATCGGGAGCAAAAAAAGTTGATCGGGACATCCCTACGTATCATCCCACCACCACCCTCCACCGGCGGCATGAAAAACATTATAAAATCAACACAAACAAATCTGCAATACTGATTTGAGAAGCCCCAATGAAATACAAAAGTCCATGTTTCAATTAGACGGTAGACAATGAAAAATATCATAATGATTGTAATTGCTTTTTTCAAATATAACCCCAACCAGCTAGTACAACATAATCACACAGGTTATTGTACCCTGCTTGTTGCAGCACATTAGTTAGTGGGGATATTTCTCTGAGTCTTTCCATTAAAACCTATCTCCAGTTTGATTCGCTGTGTGTCTATGGAGACTTTTCATCACGCTATTCTTTGATATCGCCAAGGTTGGCCCTGGGGCAAAATAACATTGGATGGATCCACGGCTGTAAATCTATCCTTAATTCCTTTCCTCCCTTGCTTCAGTTGTCTGTCCATGCAGCCGAGATGATAGTTGACAATTTAATTTGAAGAATTGCTGAGGGAAGAGAATCGGAATTAGATGTGCCTGCTTCTGTGGCTTGTTTTCCCACCAAAATGTCTTGTGCACACCCCAGACAACCTTTGCATTTCTTGGACCTCTGATTGGGTGACTATCAGATTGTCCTTTTGGGTTCCTCCTACACGCAAGTGGGAATTGCTTGTGACAAGTTATCAGGCCTCAAATGATGTCTATAATGGCGGATTAGCCGTTGACACAGCCTTTCATGAACAGCGGAGAGGGGACTGGCATTGTATTTAATGAAAGATTGTATCTGCTGCTACTGCTGTGGCTCGCAGTGACGTAACTCTGACTTTAAGAAGCGGCCATCAAACTGTCATAAATATCTTATTACGGCATGTGATTTAGCATTTTGATGGGGGAGCTGCAGTTTTTATCTCTGTCTGCATGTTTCACAGGCTTCAACTCAACAGGCACATTTGACATTGATCCTAAACCTACAGATCTTTATGACATCTTCCGAAGTTTAAAAGATAGCTACTGTGAAACATCTTAATTGGGATTATAATGCTTCCATAAGGAGCACATTCAGATAGATCATGTGATGTCAAAAGACCTTGGTTACTGTTGCTATGTTGGACACTTTTTCTGTCAACACTGTTAGGCGTCCATTCTGTAAAGCACCTACTGCGGTGTAATAGCCTGTAATTTGTGAGAGGCAGTAGCCGTCAGCAAGGGCTTTGGTGCGCCATTTAAGGATTTATTCAAGATGGAAGAATTCCATCTGCAAAACAGAGACAAGAAATGTCCAAAGGCAAAGTCATTCAGCTCTCACCAAAAACAAAGGAAAAGCTCATCAAGTTGAGGCAGGGGATGATGATATTATAAGCAAAAATTGCTCCTTAATTGCTGGGTAGCATTAAGTTCTGATGCCAAAATTAAAAGGAATCGTTTTTCATTTTGAAGTATACACTTATTGCTTTTTGGCCTGTATTCTACGTTGGTGTCTCCAGGCTGTCGCTACTCTCAGCCATATGTAATTTTAACACAATTTTTTGCATTGATTTAACAAACAATATATAAGGTGTCACTTAATACCTTTTAGAGGTACAGTATGGTAGGATTTTTTTTATCCTTTGGACAGAGTCCGACTAGCAGTTTTCTTTATGCTAAGCTAACTGTCTGCCGGCGTACCATATTACAAACAGACATTAGAGTGGTGGTTTAGTGCACTAACCAACCTGCACAACAGTTACATTAAATGCTAGTTACATACATTAACAGCATTGTTTGAAGTGAGGTACATTACAGTACATTTCATTTTATAATGAGCTTACATCATTCTTAGTTTGCCAAGGTTTTGATGTTAAGCTGACAAGTTATTCACCTTTCATTAAAACTTTTTTGACGCACAAACACTGGGAGAGTTATACAAGGTTGTCTAAAGGTCGTGATTCAAGCAGAGAAAAAAAAGGTAATATAAATGTAAAAGGTTCAATGTTCGCAGTGTATAACTTGTACTTGAATTGCACTGGGTCGACGCCAAGTGTTTGCAACTAAACTTTTAATGAGTCCTGTATATTCTGTTTGTATTGCTCTGAAGACCATGCATATGGCTTAGCTGGACCCACTGCATATGTGAGGGGCAATTTACAGATGGCATGTTTATTGTTGTCCTGGGAACAGTTTCATTTGACACAAGACATCCTACCCAGGTTGCATTGGGACAGAGCTGGACATTTTATCTTCCTTGTATAATCTCAGTAAAGACCCCTGCCAGAAGGGCCCACCGACTGGAAAACGGTCTCTACACTCTAAAAACGAATTCAGGCAACCTTTCACCTCCACTTAATTAAATGCATGGTTGCAAAATGTGAGTTAATTGATTTAGATAAACATTTTAAGTTGCAAACATTAATTTATGAGTTGTGTTGACGTAATAATGTTGGTAATTACATCAACTTAATATTGTGTGTAATTTAAACTCGGATTTCTGCGTTAATTGACTTAAAAATTCAAGTTGTAGTAAGTAATGCAATTGGCTTGATAACTTAATTGTTCTACACCTTGAGTTAAGGATTTCAAGTCCACTCCCACTTAACTGGACAAGTTCAGACAGTTAAGACAAATAGAAATATACAAAGGACATTTTAAGGTGAGCGTCATCTTTTGTCATTCAAATACAGTAGATAGCCTTGTAGTTGCACTGTATTATAGGCAAATTGCTGTTTGACCAAAATTAGCAGCCTTTGAAATGCGAATAGTTATGTGAGAGGGTACAAAGTAGTATTATTTAGGGTTGTCATTGAAATGCAAGTTGTTGGCAGTCACCCATTCAGAACATATTAATTTAGGTTATTTCTCTTTTTTTCCTTTTTCAAAAATAGCACAATACAATTGAAGTACACAGAGAACTATAGCTATCCGCTGCCTTGGAGAAAAGGAAGAGGACCTTTTCAAGGAGTTTAGCGACGTAATTCAAAATCTTGAAATATAATCAAATCCATGGGCACAGTGTAAAAAAAAAAAAGCACTGCTCTCTGTCAGTTACATTTTGAAGCATATTGCACTTTTGGCCACACCCCAATAAATAATATCTTAACAACGTTCAGCATGGATAGGTGTTGACAGCAATGGCACGGTAAAAAGAATTGTGTCAAATTTGAAAAGTGGCTTCTGCCCTTCACTTAACCAGTTCAAATATTGTATGGAACCTGCAGAAAAGATGAGAAGGTACACTAAAACTTGCACGGTTGTGATTGACAAAATCTGTCCACATGCATTTAAACACTAGGCAAAGTACTCAAAACCACCTGTTTGTGTCTTCAGGACCACATTGCCAT
>NW_011354163.1:0-4641 GCF_000735185.1 Notothenia coriiceps | reverse complement strand
CTTCTTTGATCCATCTATTCTAGTATACATGTTGAGGTAATTGAAATACTTTTCGTTCGGGTACATACTCGTTTTAAATTCCCACTTCATTTATTTGCCACTCTTTTTTCCTTCTATGATACTCACATCAATGTTAGCTTCTGGGAAAAGCCATGGAGGAACACGGCTAAATGGGCTTGCTTTGGCAAACGTTATGGTCTCCACTCCATACGCCCTCGTTCTCTCCTTACACTCGTCCAGCCAAACCCACGCCCCTGGAACTTTGTATATTACCAGTAGGGCTGCACGATATTGAAAAAAACTGACATCGTGATTTTTTGCCCCCCTGCGATATATATTGCGTTTTTTTTAACTATATTCAACCGGATGAAGGTATTGTCCTCCTGTGCCTCGCTCATTTTTTACCGGTGTTTTGATGGTCTGCAAACTAGCGGGGCGGGGCCTGCTGTGATCTGATCAAGAATGATTGTGATTGGTGGTTTGCTGTGCATGCAGAGCCTGCATGTCACTCACTCAAATACCCCTGACATGAGAGCCGCGCAAGTTTTCCTTTTGTAGCAAGCAGCCACAGCAGCCCTGCTGCTGTTCTGGCTTGTAGTTCGTTTATAGCATAACGTTAGCATTTTGCTTCTGGCGACTAGATTTATGATTCAAAAATTATAAAAGTAGGGTTGACATGTGGAGATTATCCGGCTGAACAAAACGTGATCCCTCCCTTAGGTTGTCAACCACAGAGCTTATTTCGAGTTATTTTCCAAAATCCTATGGAGAATTTGCATTGGTTTTTGACGAAGGAACCAAAAGAAGTTTACTTCCGGGTTTAAGGACGCGTCACTGCGGCTCTCAGGAGTGAGAGTGACGCGTAGCCAAAACCGGAAGCTGCATACACTCTGGTGGCTACCATTAGCAGCTAACTTTTGTGCTCCGATTTTTACATAAAAATGGAATTATGGATTATAAACAATTGCTTCAAAGCCACAGATACATTATTAACCTATGGATCAACCGATTCAGCCGCATTTTTTCTCGTTTTAATGCCATTGAACACGTCTTTTGATCAGATTGACAGCTACGGTGAGACGATCTCCCGTAAAAGCTCCGTAAAGGTACTTGTTGTGATGTCTGTGTTTGCTTCCCCTGTCGCGAGATCGGATCGCTTAGTGATGATACTATACTTAAATAATCTGTGGAGTCTCTGCTTTAATCGGATATATTGTATTTGCAGTTTCGATAAGTGATAAGGGTATCTTTATTTTGAATTCTGTGCTAAAGTCCGATATTCACACTGCACGTCCCTGCAGTGTGAATATCGCGCATGCGCATATCGCGGTTATCGCCATGACACGATATATCGTTCAGCCCTACCGAATACCAAAGGAAAGAGGAAAAAACAAGTCCTGAGGAGGCTGTCATTATAGGAAGCTAAAGAGTGGTTCAGGAATTAGTCTTAAAGCCCAGGTTTTTGAATGTGTTTTTGGCTATATGCTGAAATAAATTCTGAAGGGATTTTCAAGGATTGTTCTACGACATAAAATATGTCAGGAAATACCGCACCAGCCGCGGTTGCTAGTAACATTATATCCTAACGGTAGCTTTTTACTTCTGGAGATTGAATTAAAAAATCACAAAGTAGTGTTAATATGTGGAGATTATCAGAGTGAACAAAATGTGTAAGCAACATAAATGTTGTAAACCACAGAGATTATTTTCTGCAATAATCCAAAATCCTATAACTTTTTGTTCAAAGAGCCCTTGCGATGCTAACTCCCGGGTCGGCCTACAAAAATACGTCATCACTGCACCGCTCTACTCAGAACAGGTATCTAACCTGAAGAATACACAGAGGGGATATATCATATCATGTCATCGTCCAGAAAATACATCCAAACAACACCTCTGGTATCAAGGTAGGCCAACACATTTCCCCTGTTCTGTGTGGAGGAATGCAACCTGGTTCTCAGAGGGAACTGAGCTCAGTGGTTCCCCTACTGGAAGTATAAGAGCCTGAATGCACCCCAGAGAGAGCCACTGTCCATCATAAGAGCTGATGTCCTTGGTGTGACTGTCAGCAGCTTACAGATGCTGATGGTGACAACAGGAAGTGAAAGCTAAGCGTCAGGAGGATAACAGCTCACACACACCGCTACCTGTCTGACAGTGTGTGTGTGTGTGTGTGTGTGTGTGTGTGTGTGTTTATATTTCATATTTCACTGAGAACACGTCGCATTAAAACAGCCAACCAGAAAGCCTTTCATATAGGGGAAAGTAAGCTACCTAACAGGCTAATCACCTTTAAATACAAGATATGTCGATAATAATAATAAAGATAATAGAAATAGCTGAAAAAAATCAAAGTAAGTCATTCCGCTTCATAAATAGAAGCGAGCAGAATGATGGGTAAAATGGAAAAAGTGTGTCTTACCAGTTTACACGCGTCTAGTGACCCGCAGCTCTATATTCCATTCCGTTATGTAGAAACGCTCTGACAGGACGCCGTGCTCTGCTGTGATGGCGTTAGCTCTGCAGGGCCAAAATGAACTGCTGCTGCCTTCACGGGCTGCCGGAAGTATCACACTCAGCCTTCCGAAAGCACAGGTTGTAGGTTAAATAGAATATCTGTGGAAATAAGAAAAGGAACGTTCGTATTGTTCTTATGAGGCAATCTGCCGACTGTGATGTTAAAGGGACATGGGGCTCTCAAGTCATGATAATAATTGATGCTGTATTTGCGGATTTATTTATCAGTCCATTCCATATGACAGGAAACGCTCAATGTTAATGTCTATTTTGGTACATGTCTTAACAAATCAAATACCTGCCGCGGTATTACTTTTGTTTGGTAATGTGTTGCTTTAATAAGCCCATTTGATTTGTCCTGACCATTCAAAATCCCGAGCTTTTCAGAAGCAAATGAACAGCGCATAACGGAGCCGGTCGAGTGATTAACAGGACGCCCGTCCAATCAGAGGACATGGGAGATAGACGGTGGGTGGGACAGGGGTGGAAGTGGTAAGCGTGTGAGCAGTTTTTTTCCCAATGTTTATTTGAAGCAAAATTCTATAACTATAATATCCTAGACTTTGAAGAACTTATAGAGGCTTTATAAAAGAGAGGATAAAACAAACAACAAATCAAGTTGCCATATAGGTCTCTAATATAAATATAGTAAGACATAAGCTACCTATGCCTAGTTCATTTGTGTTGCGAGGTTTAAAAGTTACATTCCTGAAAAGTCATGATATTATTTTGGACTGGATTCCACTTCTCCTCTTATGCAGTGACCAACAGCTGGATGAGCTGCATTGCATATTAACTTGTACTTAACGTTGGAGCGCCTTCTTCTGTTTACTTCAAGAAACTGAAAGCTGTATAGCTTACTTGTCCATTTTATTTCAGTGGTTGTTATTTGTTCATAGAATCATCCAGGCTGGGGGAGTAACGGATTACATGTAACATGATTAGGATTACTGTTACATTAAAAAAAAAAAATGTTGTTATAATATCTGAGCAGAGGACACTTTCATGATACTAGATATCTTGATTTAAACTTTTCTAAGGTCACAGTATCCTCCAGGACCTTGAAAAAGTCCTGGAGGATAAGCAGCCATAAGAAAATCATAAAATCACCATCACCAATCAATAATACAGTTTGTATTCATATATCATACTTGATGTCTGCAAACCTTTTTTACATATATTGGTGCACATTGTAGCATAAACCAAAAATATCAACAAAAGAGGCAAAGTCAAAACAAGGTTCATTTTAATTATTTATTTAGGTGCAAAACGCTCTAAGGTCTACGGTGGCCGGCAGGTGCAAACGCTGAACAACGGCCAAAAATGCATACATAAGCAGGAAACACCTGCAAATAATTAAATGAAAACAAACCCTGAAAACAAATACAACAAAAAAACGCTGCATTTACAGCAATGATGCAAACTAAATACAGCACACAAACCCCGAAAACAAACGCAACAGAAAAACGCTGCATTTACAGAAATGATGCAAACTAAATACAGCACACAAACCCTGATAACAAACGCATCAGAAAAACGTTGCAAATACACATACAAACACAAAAACAAATATAAAAAAACAACATACCGGAAGTGAGTACCGCAGAAAAAGGACATTCGAAGAGAGAGAGAGAGAGAGAGACATTCTTAGCAGTTTGTTTCAGGGTTCAAACACCTTTTCCAAAGTCAAATTCAAGCACTTTTCGAGCATTTTCAAGGTGCATTTTCAAGCTTTTCAAGCATCTTACAGCTGTTGTAAATTACATATTTATATACACATACTACTTATACTCAAATGATTATTTCCCTACCTCACATTAAATCAGATGTTCTTTATGAACAACCAAATGTGTGTTTCATAATAGCATTCTACATGAGGATGAAAAAGCCAAATAACTTTTCAATACATTATTGATTACTATTTTTGAGGTACTTTTAGGTTGGCAGTAAACATAAGTCAGAGGTAAGTGGTGTACTTTTACTCCACTATATGTATTTAATACCTTTAGTTACTTTACAGATGTGGATGAATGATGTGAAATCTAATCAAGTGTTAAATCAGACTTTAGTTCCACCTAGAGTAAATTCACAAGCTACCCTGCAGTATACTACTTTTACTTAAGT
>NW_011354162.1:0-2462 GCF_000735185.1 Notothenia coriiceps | reverse complement strand
ATCGCTTTCTGATGTAATGTAATTTACCATGAAATGTACCACCGCGTTGTTGTTTACCCTGTGACTAAGTATACTTTAGCCCAGACCTCTGACATGTCTGATTGTGTATATCTAGGTATATACATATTTTTATATATATTTGTATTCGGGTTTGTGGGAAACAGTATTTCGATCTCTCCGTCTGTACACACAAACTGAAAGATTGACTTTGACTAAAGATAATAACTAGTGTGTGCTGTGTCTCTCAGGCCACCTGGACGCCCTGCTGAGGAGTCTGGTTCTGGGGAAGCTGGGCAAGGCGGGACACAAACCCACTCTGGAGGAGGCGCGGCGGAGATTCAGAGACCATGTGGAGGGGAAGCAGGTCCTGCCTGCAGACCTGAGGAGCCCGGTGAGCAGAGACACCTCTGAGACCTCCATCAAAACCGCCTTTATATTCACGCAGGGTGTCCGCGGGGTCTTAAAAAGTATTAAAAGTTGATCAATCAATTTAGCGAAAATGAAGCCTATTAAGAAGTATTAAAGGGCATTCTCCAAGGTATTACATTTTGTAGCTTGTTTTCAATAAGTATATAAATTGTCCAAAGAGGTTGTATTCTACAGTCTGCCTGAATGTAATCATTGCGTAGGTGTGTAGTGTGATTCTGTGTAGTTTATTTATGGCATCCCGTTGGGTTTGACGTCATCTGAACAGGACAGTGAAGGTCCGTTTACGCCGGTTGCTAAGCAACATCGTTATGGGGAAATGCAAGTCTGCGTCCAAATGGTCGGAAGATAAGGAGGAAGGACAATCAATACTGTATATAGTCAATGTGAGGTAAAGTGTGTCGCCAAGGTAACCGGTTAGAATTCCAAGTGGAGATGAGGTCTTAAAAAAGGTCTTAAAAAGAATTACATTTGAGTTCAGGATTCCTGCGTATACCCTGTGTTAACCAATGCCAATTTTTTCCTTTGCCTTCAAATGCATACTTGTTTTTCAAATCAAGGCATGGGCTATCATTTGTCCTTCTTTCACCTTTCTGAGACGTATTCCAACTCCTCAGCTGCAGAGAGCTGATAAACGTTCAGCATATCTTCTCTTCACCACTGTGCTGTTTATACACCGCCCACCTGGAGTCCAAAGTGCTTCTCAAACAGCGTCTATTTTACATTATTACATTTTCTGTCTCCAAAATATGACAACCAAAATACCACTAGCATCTTAAAGTATTCATGTTATATCATCAAACTAGTTAGATTTAGTTTAAACTGTGCAGGAATCCTATTTGAGTAACGCTTTGACTGTAATGTGTTTTTGTTTCAGGTGTATTTAACAGTGCTGAAGCATGGAGACAGTGCCACGTTGGAAACAATGATGAAGGTAAGACTGCTGTAAACATGTTAGACTGTGACATGAAGACCTTCAGAGACAACTTCACTAACAAATTACATAAATGAGTGATTGAACTTAAAAAATCCTCTTAAAGGAATTCAAGGATTTGTTATTGTCCATTATATAATACCATATTGCACAATAACATGTAGTTGTTGCTCCACGCACAGATAAATAAACAGATCATTGATAAGATAAACATTTAACAATCCCTGTAGTGTCATAGCAACAGATTAAGAATGAAACACAAGATAATTAAAGCCCCGGCCACACGAGGACGATAACGCAAACGGACCGCAATCGTTATCAAAAAAGTCTCCCGTCCCCACGCAACAGGCACCAGAGACGTGTCCGTTCACACGAGACCGCTCGAAAGCGCTGGAGACGCTGTAGTACATATGCCAGGCCTGTAAGTGGCGCTGTACTCCTACCACAAAAGCAGCGAAGAAGACTTCCCGCGCATGGTTGCCCTTCTGTTTATTCTCCGCTGTGGCTGTGGTTCTTTTTCCCCCTCCCCGAGGCAAGCGTTTGCTCCACCTGTAAATCTCTCCGGTAGTCTACCAGCAGATGAAAAACACCCACCTCTCCGCCTCTTCCAAGGGACGAGGGAACCGTGCAGCAGTTTCAGTTAGATTTTTTTTCGCCGGTCAACAAGCCCGTTAAAGTTGAAATCTTACGGACAAAATTAGAAAAGTTCTGGTCAAATATCTTCTTTGTTATTTATTGAGCTTTAAAACAAATTGATTACGACTATATATAATATAAGAATAAAAAACGGAGCCTCTCTTTTCCTCCCCCTCTTCTGACAGCCCAGCAGCTGAACTCTGAACTCTGAGCTGGAGAGGTGGGAGAGGCGGGGCTATTGCTTCAACGTTATCAGGAAATGATCGTATAGTCGTAACCACAGAGCGGTTTGCCCCCCCAGAGCGTTTCGTTTGCAGATCTACCCACCTTGGGACCCGTTATCGTTTTCTGCGTTTCCATGTACCGTCTATCTGATAGTGAACTGTAGCAGATACGACCGCTATCGTCCTCGTGTGGCCGGGGCTTAAGATTAGTTTACATAAGGATAAGGACACAATTAGGGTAA
>NW_011354161.1:0-3779 GCF_000735185.1 Notothenia coriiceps | reverse complement strand
AACATATTTGATCTAATTTATTTGTATTTATATATGTTTAGTATGATGTGGAAGTACGCTCCAAAATATTTGCTGATCTTGTTTATTGGTATATATTATTTTGATATTTATTTAAATGTAAATATAAATGTATAACTTATTTTTGTATTGGTTTTTCAGTTGAATTATACGTTCAGGGTAATCAGCAGTTAAAAACATACTGTTGAAATGATTTGTTTTAAAGTTCAATAAATGGATTTTTTCAAAGTCAATGAATAATCGTATTTAATAATCGTGTTATCAATTATTGACCAAAATAATCGTGATTAGGATTTTTGCCATAATCGCACAGCCCTAATATAAATGTTAGTCTCTTATGTGAGCCGTACTTAATGTCAATGTGGATTCACTTAATGTCTAAACCCCAACCAAAGAGTTTACTCTCTAGTGCCCGTCATGTTTCATAGTTTGTTCAATATCTTTTAGTTTTAAGATTACACAACCTGCAAGTAAAGGACAATATATACCATAGATTCAGAGTGTGTGAGTGTTTAACGATGAAAGAACATCCATAACATTCATCTGTTTGCAACTCATATATATCAATATTCCAATTACTTGTATATAGACTATTCTGCACTATTTCTACGATATTCGATTTTATGTTATTTACTTGCACTATTGTATCTGTGTTATTGTGAGCAGTCTGTGACCTCAGAGTTTCATTGTCATATCTACACTGTAGCACACATGAGAATAAAAGCCTTGAATCTTGAATGTACTGTAGATTCTGAGTGTGAGTGTTTAACGATGAAATGACAGTCTAAATTCAGTGTGTTTCCCCCTGACAGCAGAGCTTCTCTCTCAGTGACTCCTCTGCACTGAGACCTCATGGTGCTCAGAGAGTCTGATGCTTGCTCTTCAGAAAGGGAACGTGGTTTTCAGAGAGTCTTGTTTTCTACCTGAGCCGGGCGGAGAAGCAGCGCATGTACTCCGTCACCCAGCGGTCGCCCGCCACGCTCAGCTGCGAGCGCCTCGTCTTCTCCAGGTCGGCGGATCGAGCGCGCCGCCGCTCAGGGTTCGAGTTCTTCTTATCGGACCCCCGCCGGGTGGTCTGTACGCAGGCGTCAGACGTGTGGCTCTGAGGGGAGAAACCAGAGAGATGGAGGAGGGGGAGACGTTTCCGAAAAGCACACCAGAGTTTTATTATTAATGAGAGCAAGAGTCTCAGGTGACCCAGCTTCACTTCTCTGGTGTCCTGTGAAGCTGCTCTGAAACTCACCTGGACTCAGGGCACCTCACATCCTAACTCTGAGCACATTTATTTCTGTATAAAATGTATTTCGTCTTTCATTCGATGTGGGAAATCAGAGAAATGTCAAGTGACGATCGCCTAAAACAATTACCATTCTGTTTTGTTGTTCCTCTTTTGAAATAACATTTTACAAGAACATCACCAGGACAGGAGTAAGCCTAAGAGACAAACTGAAATAAGGCTTGTAACGGTATTTAATAATTTCCCTTTAAACAAGTAATACCAAGACTGGAAACAACACATCTTCTGAGAGAAGTTACTTTGAAGATCAAGGCTACAGCTAACTTCAGTAACCAGCAGTGAAGGCCTTTAACGTGATGTCTTTTGTTAAATTTTTCAAACCAAAGTGTAAGTAAGTATTAGTAAAACATGGTAAACGTGTTCCACTAGAAATCCTGCAATCAAAATCTTACTTTAAGGGAATTCTGCTGCCTTAAAAGTGTATGTCAAATCAGTGATGATGGTAAATGTAGTCATTTGAGGCTTTTCATTCCTCATAGCGTGCGACTGTATATTGAAATGAGAAAGCTCCTGCTTGTAAAGACGTGTCTGAAAAATAAAGTTAATTTCAATCAAGTAGTTTTGTTTGTTATGGATAAATATTAATTTGTACTAGTGTATTATGACATCTTGAGGAATTGCTTAATTGCTAGTTTCGTGTTTACCGTATTTTTTGTTGCTTTTCAATTCGTGTTTGAAATGAGGTCTTTTTTTAGTTTATGTTTATTATTGTTTATGTGGCTATAGTGTGTAAAATAATCACGATTAGTGGGTCAATAATTGATATTACGATTATTAAAAACGATTATCCATTTACTTTGAAATCATCAATTTATTGAAAAAGAAAATGTGAACAGTATGTTTTTAACAGTTGATTACCTTGAACTTTAAGTATAATTCAACAGAAAACACAGTAAAAAATAAATAATTAAAATAATTAAAAACAAATATTAAAAAATAAAATAAATAATAATCGTCTTATCGGCTTTTATTGTTAAAAAATAAAATAAATAATAATCGTCTTATCGGCTTTTATTGTTAAAGGAACCTTACGTTGTTTTCGTAATCGTTGCAAGCCAAAATCGTAATCGAGATTAAAATACGATTAATTGCACAGCCCTAGTTTGACTGTATGTGTGGAGCAGGGGGAAAATAGCCAATGCTAGTGCTAGTGCTTAGGAGCATCCTGATAAAGAAAGTGAAGCTCCTGTTACCTCCTGTTGCCGTATCCTCCAGCTCGGTTCAATACGTTGTTACTCAGAGTTTGGAAGTGCTTTCAGTCCCCTGGAATATCTCACAAATGTTTTACATGCCAAATCTGACCGGTTCCTTACTTTATACTACATTCTCTTGGACCTGAATTGTCGGCTTTTATTGTTAAAGGAACCTCATGAATCTCCTGTCACCACCTCCATGTATGTTTGTTTGAGACTCAGCTGTTTTTGTTGTGTTTTGTCTTTTTGTTTGCTTTTCTTTGTAATCATGTATTTGTCATGTATGTGCTACGTCATTATTGTGTTGTGCAAATTGGGAAAACCAGTGCTTTCATGGACAAACACTCACGTTGTTCCTCGCCCTACGTTCCTCCCCCTGTCTCTCGCTCCAGTCCAGTCTTCCGGACGCTCTCAGGCTCTCCTTGCTGCAGAGGGCCGGCGTGCTCTTGGCTCTCGGGGGTTTCCTGAGCACGGCGGGCTTCTCCTCCAGGGAGCTGTCCCGGTGGGGGGTCTCTGAGCGGGGGGTGCGGCGGCGGAGGCGTCTCCTGGGCGGCGGGAGGACCGGCCCCCCGTCAGAAGAGGTGGTGTCAGCGGGGCCGGGGTCTGACGGGGACTCCGCCTCTGAGGGGCCGCTGGTGTCTGGAGACAACGAGCTGGATCCATTCACACCGTTTACTACAACTGCTGCTGAAGATACAGAGCAACCGTTTTACCAACCTCAGAGCACATTAAAAGGTCCCCTATTATGCTGTTTGTCATCAATATATCACAGGTCTCAGATATATACAGAACCTGTCTCTGATTGGCTGAAACACCAAACAGATCATTGCAGCATTACCCATAATCCCCTCTGTTTCAGCCCTGTTTCCAAAGTGCTGATTCTCTGTCTGTTACTTTAGATGAAAATAAGGAGCCCCTCCCCACGCCCCTCTGAGAGAGATTTGGTTACAAAGAACACAATGGTGCTCTAAGAGCAAATTCAGGTGATAAGGTGGGGGGGGGGTTACCTTGGTTGCTGATTGGCTAATGGTTACACAAGCCAGAACATCGTTATGACATCACAAAGTGGCCAAAATCTGATCAGCTCATTTTCAGACAGGTTTTTATAGAAATGGATCAGGACAAAAAGAGAGAGAATCTTTGTTCCTGAAACTTTCAGAGTCTCTTTCCACAGAGGGGACACATGTTGATGTAGAAGAGACATGAAGAAGAGGGGACACATGTTGATGTAGAAGAGACATGAAGAAGAGGGGACACATGTTGATGAAGAA
>NW_011354160.1:0-6299 GCF_000735185.1 Notothenia coriiceps | reverse complement strand
TGTAAGGGTTCGTGCACAGAGGGGATTGTCGGGAAAGAGATGGCTGTTTGAGGAAGCTCCCATTTATTAACATTTCAACAAACAAGTTGCATATTTGCATAACGTATTCAAGTGCTATCATTTAGTGCAATAGTAGCTACAGAACATGTACTGTGCTGTGTAAACTGTACTGTATCACATAGCGTTTTAGACACACAAACTTTTCAACTTTCAAACTTAAACGGTGCGCTCCCAGCGCACGTACCGGCAGTGATCTACAGCAGTGGTTTTCAACCAGTGGTACGGGGACAAACTGTCTCGCTCTTAATGTCTGTCTGTCTTGCTCTCGTTCTGTCTCTCGTACCACTCTCGGTTCCACTTTTACTTTTGCGCGCTACCTGTCTCACTCTTTTCCGGCCTCCAGCTTTTCCTGCTGGAGCCCGCCGCTTAAAGGTGGGGGGCGCGGACCGCCCATAGAGCCCATAGAGTTAAAGGTGGTGGACTGTAACCTGTAAAATCCATAGATTTAGGAGGTCCCCTAGTGGCCGTTAGCTGTAAAAATCCATAGATTAGCCGCACCGTTATATAAGCCGCAGGGTCGAAAAATGGGGAAAAAGGAGCGGCTTATAGTCCGAAAATTACGGTAAATGTGTTCTAGGGATAAAAAAAAAAAAGGAAATCAATAAAATGCTTGACCATTATATTTATAGCAACGGTAATTTTAACAATATACAATTCCAGTAGAGCTGCAAAGATATGTAAATTGCTTAAACAATTTATGATGAGGTTCAATAAAGTAGCAGATTTAAATAGATGAAAATATTCAAACCTTGCGGCTTTAAATGTCAGGCCAATCTAGAACTTGTAAAATATTTTTTGAAGTTGGTTTATGTCAGAGAGAGAATGGTAAGGAGTCAAGCTATGAATTAAATTAACTAAAACCAAAGTTCTCAATTTCATTTTTTCTTCATCAGATTTCTGTCTGCTTATGCTATGGCAAAATAGGTTTTCGGCTTGTAACCCAAAAAATAGCCTTTTACTCATTTGGATTCAAATGTAGCACATGGAAGAAAGTCTCCAACTCAGTCTTGAGCATTTTTATGACAGTAACACGCAACAGTCTCTAGTTCAATGTTCTTAACTTACCGTCTTTGTAAAGGTTTGGCACTTTGGCGTGTCTGAACTGCGCAGCGATGTCTGGGTTCCAGAGCAGCCGCTGGAGGATGAACATGGCCAGACCCAACGCGTCGCTGTTGCTCTCCAGGGAGATCAGCTCCCCGAAGATCGTCTGTGGGAGAAACATTTGTGTTAAGCAACTTTTGCATGGATAGCGAAGAAACTTGCAAGATTGTCTTGGGGGGAAAAAACTGAGGGAAAATATTTGTATCATAATACCTCGAGCCCAATCCGTAACCACAGCGGATTGTATGAAATAAGCCAGTTGAGCACTTTTCGCCGTTCACCTGAAATATGGCAAAAACAAGGAAATATAGTTACAAATCACAGAGTTTCACAGAGCAAAACTTCAGCAGATATTTATTTGCTAATGATACAGCAAAAACGTCTTCCACTTGTGTGAGAAAAGGGAACTAAAACTTGACTGATAAGCCCCCTCAGTAAATAATGCTCAGGTACCTATGTCCTTCCAAAGATGGCGGTCTTTCCGGACCAGCAGCCTCTTGGCCTCCACCTCAATTTCCAACTTCTGAATGGCCTTGACCATGGCCTCAGAAGTGAACAGCTGACAGGCAGAGCGACGGAGGCGGTTCAGCTTCCGCCGGGCCGTGTAGGTGCTGAAAGACATCTCCTCGTTGGTGGGAGCTTTGGGAATGCTGTACTTATCATCGCTGCCAATGGCAATGGACACAGCATTAACTACAGAGGAAACAAATAGAAAAGTGTTTAGTAATCACCATGTGCAATTATCTTGGGCTGAGATAGTCCTATATAGAAATATTCCACTGCGACGATAACTGCACTTAAATTGTTACGCCAGGGGTGTCCAAACTAAGACCCGGGGGCCAAATGTGGCCCATTTTGAATCGGCCCTCAGCTAATTTGTGGGCCGTATAATGTAATACGGCCCACAAATGAAACATGTGCTTGTCTTATATTGTACATCTTAAATATATATATTACACAGTAGTATTCATGTGTTAATAAGCCCACTTTTCAAATAAATTCAGTCAATTAAAGTTGGGAACATTTTCTAACAAATCTTAGTTGATAAGAAAAAAAGGCCCAATAATTTATTTACCTAACAAGCTTGAAATATACCACTTAATATTTGCCCTTATTATAAGCAATCTGAGGCTTCTTTTTTGAGGGAATGAGCTGCCAACAAATTAAATGAAACCCTATGGAGAGCTGTGATATAGGCTGTTTTTTTCTTAAGGCATTTTTAAGTATCAAGCTATAACTTACCTACATTTGATAAAGTATGCTAACTTATAACTTAACTTATGAGGCAATATACCTCATCTCTAGCAAGTGGCCCAGCCCTTCGTATATTTTTCTGTATGTGGCCCTCGGTGAAAAAAGTTTGGACACCCCTGCCTTACACTATAGATAAGTTTCTTTTTGGATATTGGTGTAGTGTCTAATTAAATTAATAATGTAGAACAATTGAGTAATGAAAGAGCATCGAAATGGAGTTTTTCTTCCAAGAAAAACTAGAACATTGGTAGTTTCGGTTAATGTACAAAAATATTTTTACATTCTAATGACAAAGCTCTCAATTTTACCCCTAACACATGTGGTTATTAGTAACCAGCGCCACAAAGGTATAATTAATTCTAACCACTGTGATAAACACATTCAGAAAGACTGTGATTTTACCCTCAGGGATTTTCATACTTGTTTGAAAAAGCGTATTACAGTAACTGCACAACTGCACTTTAAATTGTAACTTTTTTTTCTTTCATATTGGTGCCTTTGTGTTCAGTTCACCATTCAATCAAATAATGTTGATCCTTATTTCTTTTATTTTATTGTTACCCAATAATCACCAAAGCTAACACATTTCAGATTTGACCCAAACCATGATCTTTTCCTAAAGTCTACATTGACATAAGCCAAACAAATCAGATTTGGTGCGGAGGCCATTACACAGCTGTTACTGTAAATGTTCATTTGTGAGCCACTGCCAGTTCACTCACTGCAGCTCAAGAACCATTCAGATAATAATGTCTGCGCCAAATGGGGGATCTTATGAGTTGAAGTGGGTGAATATCAAGCTCTTCATGGCAGGAAGCTAGACAAAACGTGCAGCCCAGAAGACACTATTGTTGAACTGCAGGTCGCTGTATTCACGGGTAAGCCATGCGTCTGGAAGATTATTTAAGTTGATAGGAATTGACTCATTATTACTTTTGTCTTGAATAAGTCAGTAGTCTTGTAGAAAGGAAACAAACAGTATTCGTAATCACAGTTTAGAAAGATAGGGGAAGAGTGGTATACTGTCAGGGGTAAAAAAAAGAACTCTAAACTAGGACATTAGCAGCTCTAAAATGATGGTTGTCAGGGAAATGTTTTTCTCCATCTACGTTCAACATTTATAGATTTACATTTTAGGCCATGCATGCTATAAGACGTTTATTGAGAATGATGACTGAAACCAACCTGGTTTAGGTTGAATGTACGACTGCAATGCTCATTAAATCCAATTGTCAGGTCACGGAGATGTACAGAGGATTCGGAAAGTAGAATGTTGGCCAGATCAGTAGATTTGCTGAAAATTCATGAGCAGATATTGTTGGGTTGCAATCCTCAGATTTAAAGTGGCACCATAGTCGAGTTTAGGTCTAAAATATTTCAAGTTTAAGCTTCACTTCCAAAAAAATTAATCAGCTGCAAATCTGCCCAAGACAGCCATTATCAAACAGATACATGAACACATTCATGTTTAAAGCCAAACTTATATTTATGTATAAAGCATACTGTTCAGATTCATACTCTGATTTATTTGAGGATGGGGATACACAAACATACATGAAAGCAGACCACCATTAATTCTAGTACTGGGTAAGAAGAAGCAATGGTCAAAATTAATTATTCATTCTCAGAGATGTGGTGGAGCGGAGAACAACGCAGGGAAAAAGTTCAACGGAAGGAAAGAAAGTGCGAGTCCCGAGTCTCCGAGGTGTGTGTGACAAAACTGACTTGTACCTGACCTCAGATTCCTCTGCTCACAGCCAGCAGCAGGGAGAAAGATGGGACAAAAAAGAGATGCATGACACACTCCAAAGTGTTACACTGACAGAACAACCTGCCGGTGTGACCCAGTGTGAGGCAGGAGGCATAACACTGCCAGCGATGACAGACAGGGGATGTTGACTAACCAGGGTGTTACACCTTGCCTGACGTGTGCATGCAAACAAGTAAACACGGGGAAATACTGCAGAGAGAGCTGTAATCACCCAATCAATTGCAGACACACACAAATATATGCATACTCAAACAAAAAGCAGCCAACCCCGAAGATGCCATCCAGCTGCTATTATCAGCCTCAAACAGTGATGGATGTGTGTTCTTAGTCTCAGTCCAGTGCGTTTTAGCTAAAAGGACAATCTTGGTGTCTTCCTGGTTCACAGGCCCAGCAGTATGCCGTCTCTCAGCTGGAGGGCTGATCAGCTTCCAGTATTAACATATCTCCGGGTTTGACCTTGCCTAAACATTGTATAGCAACTCACAGAAGCAGCAGGATGGACGAAAGGATATTAATGAGGACAATATGCAAAGAAAAGAGATACTAATTAAGCATGCGATTTGAACCTGTCCCAGTGAGGGGATTTATTGGCATTCACACTCTCCATCTTTGATCCTAAATGTTACAATCTCACTTTCACTCTCATGACACTGCCTCTGTCCAGTTCTGCGTGTTTGCAACAAAAACAAAAGCAGCTGAACGAGAAAAGAAGTAGGGCGTAGAGCTAACCCAGCTGCCTAGCCAGGCATTCCTTATTCCTTTGGCTTTTAATGCCAGCTTTTATAAAATATGCATGGCGTGGCGTGGAGGGGAGCTACTTAACGTGGACTACTTTATGTGCCCATGGTCTGCGTTGATGTCATGGTCCGTATGTGTGTGTGTGTGTGTGTGTGTGTGTGTGTGTGTGTGTGTGTGTGTGTGTGTGTGTGTGTGTGTGTGTGTGTGTGTGTGTGTGTGTGTGTGTGTAGTACAGAGTGCAGATAATGGAGTCCTCTTTAATGGGCTGGAGAGCAGGACAATCTCCCCGATGCCCTTATGGACAGTTTTAGGCTGTGTCTCCATTTACATACACCGAGGTTGCAATAGAGGATGTAAAACGGAAGTGCAGTTCCCATAGGAGGAAGACATGTAGTAATTTGAGGTCAACTAGGATGAATAATACATGTAGAAATATATTGCGTATCCTAATGGTGCATTTGTTTGTGGTTAAAAGACATCACTTCGCACATTAGCTGATGTGGTCATAAGATTTGTTCGCAATTTAAATGATCACAATGCACTCGTGCCATAAAAGTAATACTAATCTTGACTATCGGTTAAAAATATTACCCAGCTAGCGGGGAACGTTCTCACGACTTTGGCTAACGTTACCTATTGGTTCTAACAAGGTTTTAAAGAAACGTTTTAATCTGATGTTCAAAGAACCTTTTTAGGATGTTTATTTGTTCAAATAATGTTCCTATAAGGTTAACTAAGACATAACGTTTTAATTGCAACATTCAGAGGGTGATTTGAGGATGTTATTAAGACCTGAGATGACAGAAAGTTTTTTTATAAAACGTTCCTTTAATGTGATATGTTAACAAAGGTGGAACGTTTTGCCTGCAACATTCTAAGGATGTGTTTTGGACGTTGTTGGGTATCATATTAAAGATGTTATTTATAAAACGTTACCTCAATGTTACATGATAACAAATGAAGAACATTTTCAAAGCAACATTCTGAATTTGTTTTCACGATGTTATTGAGGCCTGAGATGAGAGAAAGGGTTGTATAAAATGTTCCCTCAATGTTACATGATAACAAATGAAGAACATTCTCCAAGAAACATTCTGAAAATGTTTTCAGGATGTTATTGAGACCTGAGATGACAAAAAGTGTTTTATAAAATGTTCCTTTAATGTGATATGTTAACAAAGGTGGAACGTTTTGCCTGCAACATTCTAAAGACGTGTTTTGGACGTTGTTGGGTATCACATTAAAGATGTTCTTTATAAAACATTCCCTCAATGTTACATGATAACAAATGAAGAACATTTTCAAAGCAACATTCTGAAAATGTTTTCAGGATGTTATTGAGGCCTGAGATGAGAGAAAGGGTTGTATAAAATGT
>NW_011354159.1:0-3625 GCF_000735185.1 Notothenia coriiceps | reverse complement strand
ATGACCTTGCACCCAAGATGAGATGCCAAGTATCTGAGCTAGCATCACAGAGCAGCACACTGAGTTTAATGGATGTTTCCTTCTGCACTTTCTCTCTCACGACAACAGGGCATGTTTGGTTTCTCTTTGAGGGAAATAGTTTTGTTGAAGCTGTTGTTGGCCTGTGGGAAAATGTAATCATAAGAAATGACTCTGGAGAAGCTGCAGATAGAGCCATAAGAAATTAATGCAACTGATTATTTAATGTTTAATGTTGTTTTTATAGGCAATCATTGAAGCTTTGTTAGTTCCAGGTTTAATATGTGCAATAAGTTCATTTCAATAAGTTCTGCAATAAACATTGAACCAGTCCGGCCCTCGACTAGTACCCATTTATTATTTTGCCCCACTGTGTATTTGAGTTTGACCCTCCTGCTCTACTCCATGCCACGTAGATCAAATCAAAAATCAAATCAAAATGTACTAAAGCTCCAAATCACAAGAAATGCCTCAAAGGGCTGTACAACGCAAAAACAAAAGCAAAGACAAAAACAAAATACGTCATAGCATAAAAAACACTATACAACAACACAAGTATTGCCATTTGGTAAAAGCATGTGACTGAAGTGATGGTAATGTAGATGGAAAGTAGGCGATGGAGATTAAGATCTCACCTCCAGCAGAGTTGTGTACTTTAATCTACAACGAAACCCTCCGAGAGGCAACTAATCTACGAGATTAAAGACACCCTCAAACCTCCGGATCATTCTGTGCTTTGACAAGCAGACGAAAGCCAGGACAGCCTTCATCTGAAAAGACACCTCTCCATGTTTCAGGTCGGAGAAGAGATTGTTATCTTGACCCTGTGAGGAGGGGGACTTCGCTGATCCTTGGAGAAGAGAAACATTGATAAAGAAAGTCGGGGAAGATGGACGTTTGGCTAAAATGAGCCGTGAGCGAGGCCTTAAGAGAGGCGATGGGTAGCAGGAAATGTACCTGGTTCAAACTTAAGAAGTACAATCTAAAGACAGGGAGGATGGAAGACCTTTAGACCACTTTCAAGATTTTAAAACCCAGTGAAAGAGGCCTCTGATTCTGCACCGAAGCATCTTCTCCGTCCCTTTCATTACGACCACGAACGCAGCGTTAAACCTGAAGCTGTCTAATGAAGGTGATTGTTGTCCAACTGAAACAGAAATGACAAACTCTGAACGTGAGGCGTATGAAGTAAATCCAAAGTCATGAGTCGACAGTGTTTCCTCCTATATGGTAAACATTTAGTTCTTCAATATGAAAAGATGGACCAATACATGTCAACACTGTAGTCAGCAAACCAATGGGTGACGTCACTGCACCTACATCCTCTTCTTATATAGAAATATGTAAAGTTAGCAGTTATTTGATCAGCTTTGGATATGAGATTCTTAACCCAGTCCTTGTAACTCTACTAGGTGATTCTACCTCTACGTACAACATCTCAGCTTTTACACAAAAACCACAATTCATAAAACTCATGGTATTCCATTAATGCTTCATATAAAAAAACATGACATTACTATAATAAGCGTGTACATTGAACATGTATTGACCCGTCTTTGGAGACAGAAATATTGTTTTCTGGCATCACTAATATTTTACGGGGAAAATCTGAATGTTGGTCCCATCAGCTTTATTGAAGAAACTCAAGGTCTATTTTTAAAAAGACATACAACACTCAAATCTAAATGAACCCTAAAGGTTTGAGGGCACGCAAACACTACAGAATAATCCTGGACTAAACAAATGTGCGAAAGCGGGGGGTTACGTATTGTAACCCTAGTTCTATAAGCACAGGCGGAGCCCTCTACGTAGGGCCCTGTCTTTCCTATGCCGCTCGCTGGAGAGGGTGTAGGATGACAGTCAGGAGGCGTGGCCACCTTATATACATGGGCCTGTGCGTGCATTCAGGTAGGCTCGCCCTGATTGGCCGGCTACGTGTGAATAGCATGGTTGAGAGTAGTATCCATAGAGTCCAGTAGAGGGCGGAGCCTGTGTGAGATATAACAAACTAAACCAAATCTTAAAATCTATATATTTCTTCACAAGCAAAGCTATTTTCTTTAGTTGACTGTATTTCTAAAATGCTGAACATATCGTTAATGCCAATATTGTCAAAATATATATATGTATGTTTCCCTTTGCGCCTCACACAGAGGTTATTCATGATATTCCCCATTATTCATACAGTAGAGTAACTCCAGATGGATTATAGCATTAGATCGTATCGACTTATGAACATTTAACCGCTGACCAGGAAACACTGTGATAAATGTGTTGCGTGTAAATTGAATTATGATCCGACTGGAGATTGTGGATTTGCGGCGGAGGAAAATACGTTTCTCTCATTTAAATATTCATGGAGAGGAGACAAAGGGAGGAAATGGAAACCGAGTCAAATTAAATCCCAGGAGGAGGAGGAGGAGGAGGAGGAGGAGGAGGGTAAAGTGTTTGCAGCCACATGTTGCTGCTGGATTGATTTCCTCTGCTGTCGTTTCCGTTTCTTCACCTGTGGATTCACTGGAAGAGGAGGAAGAGGAGGAGGAGGAAGAGGAAGAGGAGGAGGAGTGTGTGTGTCTCCTCACAGAGACCTCGCTGCAGCTGATGAAGGTAAGAGGAGGACGGATATACCAATATCTGAGAGTGAAGGAGAGAAGGAGGGGGGTCAGATTCAGGAGATTTATTAGATTTATTTCTGATGCATGAGATGTGTGTGTGTGTGTGTGTGTGTGTGTGTGTGTGTGTGTGTGTGTGTGTGTGTGTGTGTGTGTGTGTGTGTGTGTGTGTGTGTGTGTGTGTGTGTGTGTGTGTGTGTGTGTGTGTGTGTGTGTGTGTGAGATCTGACGGTGACTCATGGAGCTTTCTTTGCATCGTTGTTCACCTGGATGATAACCTTGGTCTGAGGTGTTGTTCTAGAGCTCTGTGAGAAACCACCTGATGAGCCTTCAGTCATTACACTGTGCTTCTGCTCTGATGGCAGACAGTTGATGAGTTGTTGTTGTTGTTGTTGTTGTTGACAGACAGATTGAAAAGAAGCTCAGTGTCCCTCAGATGCTCTGCAGCTCTTGCATCATTTAAATATTTAAGTTTCCATGAATGATGGTCTGTATTTCTGCATCACTTGGGTTGGAGAGTTTTCATGCAACCTGTCGGATCTTCCTCTCTGTTAGTGTGTGTGTGTGTGTGTGTGTGTGTGTGTGTGTGTGTGTGTGTGTGTGTGTGTGTGTGTGTGTGTGTGTGTGTGTGTGTGTGTGTGTGTGTGTGTGTGTGTGTGTGTGTGTGTGTGTGTGTGTGTGTGTGTGTGTGTGTGTGTGTGTGTGTGTGTGTGTGTGTGTGTGTGTGTGTCACTGAGGGGTGCTTCGGAGAATCTAAGTTCGGTTTCACCTGACAGTGTTTCAGAGCAGGACTCGGTATGTGTGAGCTAATTGCAGCGTGACCTTTCCTCTCCATGAACACCCCGATGGATGTATGACCAATCTGCAGACCTGTGTGCGTGTGTATTTGTGTGTGTGTGTGTGTGTGTGTGTGTGTGTGTGTGTGTGTGTGTGTGTGTGTGTGTGTGTGTGTGTGTGTGTGTGTGTGTGTGTGTGCGTGCGTGTGTGTGTATGTG
>NW_011354158.1:0-5236 GCF_000735185.1 Notothenia coriiceps | reverse complement strand
TACCCTTGTGTGGTGTTCGGGTCAAATTGACCCGATTTCCATTTTCAATTAATACAAAAAAATATAAGGATATTTTCGTTCAACCTGAAACTCAATGGCCGGCGATTATTTATTGTGAAGGACATGTGGAATTGTTTTAATTTTTTTCCACTTGAAAAATGCCCACCCACATTTATATCCTTCATAAGAGGTTCGGATCAATCTGACCCAGGACTAATACCAGGACAGACACACAGAGAAAAACACACAGAAACACAGAAACTAAAGACACACACACACACACACACACACACACACACACACACACACACACACACACACACACACACACACACACACACACACACACACACACACACACACACACTTGTATGCATAGAGAAGCTGTTTGATCCTGTTTTCCCTTGATCTTTACCCTTTGTAGTGTGTACACAAAACTATCCTAGAACATTATAAACATTTTAGATCTTCCAGAAATGTATAAACATTTTACATTTTCTCGCACTGTCCCCCCTCGCACCTGCACGCCGGAGGAGGGACTAAACAGAGACATAACATCAGTGTAGTAATAGTGTAGTGCAGAACTACAATTATCTACCAACAAAATGGCCAAATTATATTCTGCTCAGAGAGCCTTGGAGCTAATAATGGATGAGTGAGTGGAATGCATTAGAAGAACACAGTGAAGTGGAACAGGAAGACATTTCTGAAGATGAGGATAATGTGGAGGTAAACTCAGAATTTGACAGCAAATCGGAAGATGAACTTGACTCAGAGCCAGCTGCTGGAAGACCCCCGCAGCCAGCCGCAAGAAGACCCCCAGTGTCAGCTTCTGGAAGGCCCCCACAGCTAGCTGTGAGGTCTGTGGACCCTCAAAAATGTAAACATTACCAAAGGGTGCGAAATGTGAACATAACACAAGGGTCAAACACCTGAGCTTAAACTATTTGTTTTTTGTTGACTATTTTATTTTATTTTCAGAAAAATGTATGTCTCACTGTTGAGGAATTTGTGACCTCAGTTTTTAATGAATTGTATAACTACACCGTAGTTGTGTATGTGACATGACAATACGTCTTTGAATTTGGAATGTCTTGAAACCATAATTGCATTTATATAACAACAATATAATGGCAGATAATTGAAGCTTTATTAAAAATGTATTGGGTACTATTGTAGTGAAAATGTTCCTGTATTGTAACTGTACCCTTTACCATGCCCCTGCAAATTGCCTCTCAAGGATAAATTAAGAGTTTTGAATGTAATTACTTTTTATCTCTGATTGGGTTAGTTCGGAAGTTAATAAACTATGCATATGTATTTTGGACAAACAGTTACACTGAAGGATTTGTGAGAGACATATTAACAGAAAATAGTAATTGTACTGTATATGTGGAGCTAAAAAATGCTACTTCAATTCCAACAATGCAACTGTCAGAAGCTTATTTGCTATTCAACGCCAATGTCTTGGCCCCAGGTCATCAGCCTTGCTACGGAAGGATTGATGTATACTTTACATTTCAAGAACCTAACATATTCGTTCATTGAATAGTTGATGGTTCATTTCCAACAGTGTTATGAGCCTATTAAACATATTTTAAATGCATACATGTATAATGTGAAGACTATACAATAAGATATATTTTTGATTCTTGATATGTGATGGTGAGTGGCTTGTATATTCTGAAACCTGAAAAGGATAACCAAGTTTAAAACCATTATTGAATTGGTCCTTAATGGAAACTGTCCTGTAAAATCTGTTAGAAAGCCTTAGAATTGATTGTACTTACAGAGAAGAGGTGGTTCTCTGCAACTGACGATTAAATCAAGACAAGAATGGAAGCTTTGAAATACAGTGTATTGATTGACTTGAGAGGGAAATTAATAACAGCCTCAGACAAGGATATGCAATTATTTCTTATTCACTTGGAAGAGGTGCTTAAGGTTTCACTTTTAAACTTATTAGCTTTCACTTTAGGTTTTAGACGCAAAGGTGATTGGTGGAACATTTACAGTAAAGCTTCCTACTGTTACAGTACACCTGAGATGGAATTATAACTTACTAGTAAAACGTTTCTCTTTTAAATTAAACCACATCAATTATCTGTGCAAGAGAATGGATATTTTAATTTCACTGTGATAAATCTTTGTTAACATTTTCAGCAATTGCCTGGGTTTGATGTCACTGTGATTATATCTGGTTTCAGTGTTCGTGTTCTACGCAGACATGCATATATTTCACTGAGAGCTAATCCAATTTCCTTTGCAACATTTGCATACAGATTGTATAGTTTTCCTTTTGAGGTCACATTTTTATTCTCAGTTCTGTGAGCGAACACAACACTGCATTAATGAAACCTTCAGTTTGTCTCACACAGATGAGACGTGAGTATTCAGGTCACTTAGTAAAGATGAAGACGTGTTGAAGAGAACAATCATTATATTAACAGCAGTGTTTGATATAAATGGGTTCAAATTGTGTGTAATTAGATCATCTTTAATATGTATTCATTTATTTAATCCGGTGTGGCTTTAATATTTGCTCGTATTAACTTCAAGACTCAAATGCTGTGTCACGTTCAAATTTTATTTGGATGGAAGTCACGAAATATAATAAAGACCCTTACATTTTCTAGCAGAGTGCAAGATTTGCTCTGTAGGGGGAACCTTTATCCTTCATGTGTTTTTGAGGTATTGTCAAGAATTGTTAAGAAAAAGAGAAACAGAGATGTCATCATGATGACTTGATGCTACAGCAGAGGAGGCAGAAGCAGTAGATATGATGTCTTTCTGCACTTGCACTTGCACTTGCATTGCGGTGTAACAAACACTGATACCAGCTGAGCTGTCAAGCATCCTCCTTCTCTGCCTCATCAGTAACATTGCCAGCTGGCATGCTGAAATGAATTACAAACAAAAAACAAAGACATTGTCACAGAGCCGTGACAGAGATTTTTGATGGCTGTGCAAAGTCAGTGCACTGTTGTTATTCATCCATATAGCTTGTCAAAAATGGAAAACGTAACATAGTTCAACAAATTCCTCAACATCAATAGGTCTATTCTGCACCAACCAACTAGAATTTGAAAGAAATAACAAGTTTATCTTTACAATCAGCACATCTTATAGTGGAGCAGTATAATTAATTTCCCACTGTAGCTTTCAACTTCAACAGCTTTTTTAAGATAAAGACCCTCCCCCTTGCATTTTACATCCCCCAAAGCTTTAGGCTGTGGTATTTCCTATCATGGTGTTTTAATGGCTCAGCAGTTCTTATTTATGATATTGATGAGAAATCACGTCACAGTGTCATCTGTACTGTAACAGTGATGGATTGTGCTTGGGAATCTCTTAACTAAACGAGGGGTTAAGTTAAACAATGTTGACAGCAAGATGAATAGCCAATTGCTGCAGTAATGTTACCATGGTAACCACTTTATAGGAAATACTAATGTTTAACCTGAATATGCATCTCTGCGCTCACATGCTAATATGAATACATCACAAGAGAAATAGCCCTGAAAACTCATAAAGCATATACCGACAGAAGACAGAACATTAGCATCAGAGAAAAGGCAATCAAAAATCTTTGTCTCTCTGATTCTAAAATGATGCCTAAAGTGTTACATTCTTCCTGTGGAAGAAGTAGATGTACTTCTTGACTGTTCTAGTGCAGGATATATAACAGATTTGAATTGATTTCTTGAGCTTCTGCTCGTTTTTGCATTGAAGTGAAATTATGGCAAATGATACCATCAATCCCATACTTTTTTTCCCTCAGTAGATAATGTCTGATAGTGTGAAAGTTGCTTTATTGCTATTCCATCTACCCACATGAGAGCTTATCATGACCCACTTGTCATTTAACATCTGCCTCCTAAGTATCTGCGAATATTCGCATAAAAATATGAACAGGATGCCTTGCCAATGGTCTAATGATTCCACCAAATACATGAAAATTTGCTTTTGTCTCTTGGTCTCTGTTTACCATAGCTTATAAATCAGTGTATAAAAACAACACAAACAGAAATCTTTAAACAATATGAAAGGTCATTCAAATGTTCTGTGCAATGAAAATCATACTGAAGCTAATCATAGCTGCAGTATTTCTACTTTGTGCTACATTGCGAGTTCTAACTTGTAAAAATGTGTTAAACACGAGTGCAAAATGTATAACTTAAATAAAAAGGAAATAATGTAGTTCTATTTGTCTCTCCGTGTTAATTGTTCAGTTAGGCATTATCTATAGATAATGTAATTAAACTGAACACTAACTGGTAAGCAGCAAACAGCAGACAAAGTTTGAGACTTCAAACAGGATATCTTGCAACTAGAAAATGCATTTCCTGCAGAAAATGCGTGCAAATGCTGTAAACTGTGAACATTTATGGCTGAATTTAGCTGAAAATGCAGAAAAAGCTGAATATGTTATTAGCTGAATGGTAGCTGCTTTTGCTACAAAAATGCAGAAAAAGCTTAATATTTAAAAGAAAAGGTTTAAAAAAAGGTATATGTATAACATATATAGCCTTGATGTCCTGAAATAGCTGAATAATGTAATAGTTGAATGGTTTCTGCAGCTGAAAATAGGCTGAAGGAGTTGAATATCAGATATAAGTAGTAGTGAATGAATTTGTATTAAGATGAGAAAAGAAAGTAAAAATGCTTGGGAAAGCAGAAGAATATTTGAACTGCAAACTAACTTGATGGTGACTTGATGGTGAATTATCTGTCGCAACGGCATTTGATGACACCCCACAATACGCTTAGATGTGTTGATGGCTGCATTGTTACCAAACCTGTGAAATTTTGTGCCATTTCGTGCATTTTCACTGAAGTTATGAGAAAACCGTGTTTCATGGTGAGCATTGTGTTACAATGGCAACGGCATTTGAAGAAATCTCAAAACTGTCCCGTAGATGTCTTCACGGCTGGACTGTTGGCACACATGTGAAGTTTGAGCATTTTTACATTTTCATAGGAGTTAGACATTACATTAGGAGGTTACATTACTCTCTCTCTTCTCTAGATCGCCCTCTCTCTCTTCTCTTGATCGCCCTCTCTCTTCTCTTGATCGCTCTCACTCTTCTCTTGATCGCCCTCTCTGTCTTCTCTTGATCGCCCTCTCTCTCTTCTCTTGATCATTCATCATCATCGGTGTGTGTCTGTGTGAGAGAGAGTGTGTGTGTGTCTGTGTGAGAGAGAGTAGAGAGAGAGTGTGTGTGTGTGTGTGTGT
>NW_011354157.1:0-3494 GCF_000735185.1 Notothenia coriiceps | reverse complement strand
CTAATCCATCTCATTTACCGACGAACATTTCTACTAAAGACCGGGCAAAAAGTGGGGGGAAACTATTCTGCACCCCGTGCAACTGTGTGTTGGAGCATAAGAGAACATCGACGGTGGCGACCCACTTTGATTCATTCAAACATTCGAAAATGCTTTCTGCTGCTGCGGACAAGAAAGCCAAACAACTCACGTTCACCGAGGGATCAACCTCCAAAACCCTTTCGAGGGCTACAAGAAACGAGGTGAGTAGCCTACAAGATTGAAGCTGGTCAGATAACGAACGAGTAAATGAAAACAGAATGAGGCGGAGAAGTGTGTGTGTGTGTGTGTGTGTGTGTGTGTGTGTGTGTGTGTGTGTGTGTTTGTGTGTGTGTGCGTGAGATTAAAATAGCCCAATTGCTTTTACATTAAATAAACATTGAATGTGTTTAATTGAATAGGAAAGGGGTTTAACGTTAGTGGCAGGTTGTGTGTGAGAGAGAATAAATAAGACAGCCCAATATTTTAAAAAAAATCGATAATTTTTTCCCGCATATTTCACAACTTCCCGCAGTTTCACCGCATAAAATCACATACAACCCCGCATGTTTTATCGCATAATCAAGGATTTTAGCCCGCGTTTTTCCGGAGGGTTTAAACAGTAGGGCAAGTTTCAGTTTAAAAATAAGGAACTCTGACATTTTGAATAATTAACTGTATTAAACAGTTAAAAACAAACCACAAACAGCACCACACACACTCAGATGGCCATATTATCTATAATGGCTGATGTCAAACAAAAAGGTTTCATCAAGCTAATATCAAGAAAGTGTTTCAAGAGCGCAAAGTCGTTGAAAAACATATGCCAAAAGCTTCCGTTATTTATTTAGGTCTCTCGGCTTTCATGTCTCTTGGCTTCTTAAAAACAGCGGGGATAAGCTGTTGAACTGCTGCTGTCTTTTGCCGGGCTCCAGTGATTGGCAAATCTGGGTGATGTCTGGAGCTAATTTCCTGCCATAACTCCACAAACAAACCAAACAGTTTTACAAATGCCAAATGATTCACTAAGAAACACAATGTGGTTTGAAAATACAAAACACCATCTACAAACTAATGCATTTAGTTTTGCAAAGAAAAAACGTATCTATCAAATAAACACATAACATTTTTCTAATAAATCATGTTTCAGAGACAAATTCAGCTTAGGTTTTACAAGTACACTACTTTTTTTTACAAATAAAAAACTTTTTCTTCTCACGGCGGAATATTACTGCCAAAAGTCACGTGAGTGAGTCACGTGAATTTTGGCAGTAATATTCCGCCGTGGCTGTCACATGCTCCACGGCAGCAGGGGGCGCTACTGAGTCCATTGGGGAAGGCGGGAGCCTCCCGCCGGGAGGTTGAGCAGAGCATGGAACAGTGTTTTGTATTTTCAAACCACATTGTGTTTGTTAGTGAATCATGAGGCATTTGTAAAACCTGTTTGGTTTGTTTGTGGAGTTAATGAGCTCCATAGCGATGCCTTCTGATATGATTTAGCGTGTTTGCCGTGTGTTACATTAGCATACCGCACCGCTGTCTAACAACGCCGACACACCGTCCTCGTCCGATCCACCACTCGCACTCCATCGTTATTGTAGTCCACAGGGAACCCGAAGTGTTCCCACAGCTGATTGAAAAGAAGCAGGTGGGTTCTAGCTCCTGTGTGTTATCTGAAATCGCCTTACTAACTTTTCTTCTTCTTGTATTTTGTTCGTTTTGTTGTTGCGTTTCTTCTTCTTCTTCATTTGTTGTTTAAGGGCGGCTGGCAGACAGCTTTTAGGCGCAATACCGCCCCCTGGATTATAAATATTGTAATGGATACTGCCCTGAATGACAGACCGTTTTCCCACTCTTAAAAAAAAGGCATATTCGTCGTGTGACTGCATGTGCCGAACCGTGACGGTACGGGACGAATACGGATACCGTTACACCCCTACTTGTACTGTATTTCCATGCAACTCTCTGGTTGGTCTTGCCTCTGTTGCATTCACTGAACACGGGAAGTTACAGTCCTGCCGTCCTCTCTAGTGTCATGATGAGGTTCAGGTGAAGCACGGTTAATGTATTATATTATTGAGGGGGAATTGGCCGGGGCCAGGCCAGGCAACGCCACTGAGATTGACAGCTGTGAGGTCAGATGATTGACAGGTGTCTCCTCCAACAGGGAGCCCAGGAAGGTGGTCCTTCACAGAGGAGCGACCGGGCTGGGCTTCAACATCGTGGGGGGGGAGGACGGAGAGGGCATCTTCATCTCCTTCATCCTCGCTGGAGGACCAGCTGACCTCTGTGGAGAGCTGAGGAAAGGAGATAGACTGGTGTCTGTACGTACACACACACACTCACTCACTCACTCACTCACACACACACACACACACTCACTCACTCACAGGCACATATATACTCACTCACTCACTCACTCACTCACTCACAGGCACATATATACACACACACACACAAACACTCACTCACTCACTCACACTCACTCACTCACTCACTCACTCACTCACAGGCACATATATACACACTCACAGCGCGGCGGGGGCGGGTCTTCCTTCACAGTCCTCGATGACGTGGCTTTGGTTCTTCTCCCGCGAGTGATCATACAATGTCAATAAGTGAGAGTTGGACGTAGTGTGTTTAGTGTGTATATATATATATTGATTTATTCCTTACACCTGTGAAGTGTCATATCTATGCTCTGATATTATGGTCTGTGTGTCTCCAGGTGAACGGGGTGGATCTCAGGAATGCGACCCATGAGCAAGCGGCCGCCGCCCTGAAGAACGCCGGGCAGACGGTGACCATCATCGCCACCTACAGGCCGGAGGGTGAGAGACGACATGTTCATGTTTAACATTTATTATTCTGGGGTTAAACCGGTCTGCAGGAATCAAGATGTACTCCTCCTCCTCCTCCTCCTCCTCCTCCTCCTCCTCAGAGTACAGCAGGTTTGAGGCTAAGATCCACGACCTGAGGGAGCAGATGATGAACAGCAGCATCAGTTCAGGGTCTGGATCTCTGAGGACCAATCAGAAGAGGTCGCTGTACGTCAGGTGAGGACCTCAACGGCTATATAAGAGGAGCCGGCCCCCCCGCATGTCTGTGTTTGAGTGATTTAACGAGGGTCTCTCTCTTCAGAGTGCTGTTCGACTACGATAAGACCTTTAACTACCAGTGCTTGACCCACTAATACTTTACATCAGGGGCGGACTGGGACTAGAAATCAGCCCGGGCATCTCGACCGACCCACTTCAGCACCAGCCATCGGGATTCGTTCCGAACGTCCCGATGGCCAGTCCGCCAGTGCTTTACTTTGTGGTGCTTTAAGTACCAGCACTTCACTCTGTTCCTAAATGCAGTACTTTGACTGGTGACAGTAAATCATCAATTATTATCGATTTCAGGAGAACCAGCATAGACCACGCCCCCCTTATTAACGGGGACTGCGTAGAGAGGGTGCCTTCATTTAAATT
>NW_011354156.1:0-3411 GCF_000735185.1 Notothenia coriiceps | reverse complement strand
AAACATTTGTTGAGTAAATGCTGCATCTCTTGCTATTTATTGACATAGAGGTAGCCTTAGTTTGTTTACCTTTTTTAATATTACTTTTTTGTAAGTTTCAATTGCTTGGTTTTCGTGAAATTAGCCTGTTTTCCTATTAAAGTGTAACAGATTGATGCATCTCCACAGATTATCTTAAAGACTTCGGAATCCCCCCCATTGTAGTTAAAAAAAACTGTAAAAACGAGGGCCCCCAAACAGCATCTTGCATAGGGCCCCCAAAAAGCTAGAATCGGCCCTGCACACAGGCGATGAAATGGAACTAATAATAATAAATCAAATGAAATGTTTTATAGTCTCTGTCTCTTCGCAGAGAAGCTGTGTACAAAATAAAATGACTCAGAACTTACAGGTAAGCTGTCGAGGCTAGCTAGCTTAGCATTAGGCAGTGAGTGCTTAGTGGTGTTTCAGGCACACAGATTTCAGAGTTTCTCCGGCGCGTCACAGCCGTATGGTCTCTCTCCCTGAGAGCCGCGTGGTTATGAGTGAAAGTTTATATAAAAACAATCCGTTTTAGATTAGCTTAACTTTAAAAAAATTATTTTTGTTGATTTAATAAAAAAATAAACATTTCTGAATAAAGTTTAGATTTAATGTTTTTCTAAAGATTTTTGGGTCGCGCTGCGTTCAGGTGCTGTCGGAAAGCAACTCGTGTAATATTATTTGATGTAACTACAATATATTAATAATCTGCATTTCGTTTGGCTCAAATGTGTAAGATAGAACATCCGGTTATTATTAAGGCATTATTCATTATGAATAATCTTTACATTGGAGACTACAAACTACATTTTATATTGAAAACAACCGTGTAGTAAATGTGCTACAGAGGACATTTCAAACGGTACTCAGATTACCGAGCTATCACTGGGACCCTGAATGCAACACAACACTCGTGGCTCCCCGTCCTCGCTCCTGATTGGTGCGCCGGCTCTCCGTGTCCCCGGAAGTGTTCGCTGCAGAGAGTCACCTTGCAGCTTCAGGTGCTTCTGATCCGCTCCAGAGGCTCCTCAGTCCGGCAGAAAGAGGCTCAGATCACCGGGGAATCCTCCACAGATCCGCAGATCCAAAGACATGGCGGAGGCGAAGCCGAAAACCTCCCCGAAGGCTGTGAAGTTCCTGTTCGGAGGGCTAGCCGGGTACGTGCTAACTGCTAATGTCAGGGAGCTAACGGGGAGCTAACATGCTAACAGCCTGTCAAAGTTTAGAAGAAGATGTTTTTAACCTGGGGGAGATGGAGGTGTTCCCTCAGGTGATTCAGTACCTCACCTATATGTCTGACACTCACACCTGCACCTGTCTGTCTGACACTCACACCTGTCTGTCTGTAGATGTCAGGCTACAGGTAGTTCATAGACTCAAGGTTCAAGGCTCTTACCATCATCAGAATCAGAATACCTTTATTAGTCCCACAGAGGGGACATCGTTACAGCAGGAAAGAGCCACAGACCGCTTAATGTTACATGTTTAAAAAAGTACTAAGTTATGATATAATGCAAATATAATTTTAAAAAAAGTTACATACTTTTCAAAATACAAATCCTGTAACAGTTCTTAGGATTTAGGTATATATTACACAGTTATTAATGGCATATGTATATAATGTATATATTGCACATATAGCACATATTGCACATCGTTTGATGGTATTTAACGGCAGCAAGTTACACAATTTACAAAATACAAAATGCAAAATACACACCTTGTAACGGTTCTAAGGATTTAGCAGCCAGGTATAAGTTACACAGTTATTAAAGGCATATATATATATATATTGCACATAGTTGATTGGTATTTAGCAGCAAGGGGTGACATAGTCTTTGTTGTGGTGTGTGTAGGGGGGTCTACTAGGGGCTGTGCTGGTTGTATAGTCTGACCGCTGCAGGAAGGAAGGACCTGCGGTATCTCTCCGTGAGACAGCGGGGGGGCAGCAGCCTGTGGCTGAAGGAGCTGCACAGTGAGGACAGGGTGTCCTGGAGGGGGTGGGACACATTGTCCAGCAGGGAGGACAGCTTGGCTGCCATTACCCTGTCTCCCACCACCTCCACAGTGTCTACAAAGCTCTGGCCATCTGTTCTACCAATTATAATAACATACTTGTCTCAGAATGTGTTACTGGGCAAGGAACACAGCAGTCAGACAGGTTGTAAACTTTGATACGTAGATGTTCACAACAGGGAGGTAAGGTAATCATTTATTTTTAGCCATGTAAGAGTTCTTTGATATTTCAGTGTACATTTGTACTGCATTTTGGTGCAGAAAAGAAAAATATAATTGACAGAACTATAAAATACAACAAAGTGTAAAAGTCTATGCGAAAATCACATTACTTCTCACTTGATTTATCACCTCGGTAAACATGTTTCTAATACATTTATAGTCTCAATCGCTTGTTTCAAGTCTTCTTCAATTCAGCATGAAGCTCATTTAGTAAATGATGGTACCAAGGCAGGGGTGTCCAAACTACGGCCCGGGGCCAACTGCGGCCCATTGTCAATTTTTAAATAGCCATCAGCAAATTCTAAAAGTACAATGGAATATGCCCCAGACATGAAACTTGTGCTTATCTTATGTTGTACATCTTAAATAAAAACTTCTAAAAATGTAAAAATATATTACACAGTATGCATGTGTTAATAATAGGGCCGGGACTTTAACGCGTTAATTAAGATCAATTAATTACACAAAAATTAACGCATTTTAATCGCACTTATTTTTGCACCGCGGAACGTTTCTCACTGGATGAGTTTCAGGGGTACCGATTATACTGGAGCACCAACTAACGTTCATGACTTCAAACAACAACAAACCACAGTGAACAATAGTCAAACGTGAACGAAGAAGCTGATGAGACCGCTTTGGTTGGCCCCGTGGATGGGAAATTTTGTTTTAAAAAACGGACGGATGGAAGCATCGATAAGAGCACGGTTGTTTGCAAATTATGCAAAAAGGAATTTCCATATCACCGCAGCACATCAAGCCTCAAGTATCACCTCAATGCAAAAGCTATAGCAGCTAGCGTGGAAGCTAGCGTGGACGTTAGCCCGACTCGGAGTACAAGGACCCACACCCAATCCGCATTGATCAAACAGTGGCATATGCAACAGACAGATTTTATTTTTCATCAGGATATTGGAAGAATAGGAGGGATTGAGGTCAATCACTGGCACTTTTTTTATTTTATTTTAAATGGTAGACTTTATGTTGAACTATTTATTACGTTGTTGGTGCAACTGGCACTTTATGTTGAACTGTTTATTGTTTTGGCCAAGGTTATTGAGAGAGTTGGACTGAAATGTATTAGATTTTTTAAATCAACTGTTGGTAAATCAACAAAGTCTGTTATGGCCTCTGAAGCAACAGAGAGATGCT
>NW_011354155.1:0-9009 GCF_000735185.1 Notothenia coriiceps | reverse complement strand
TCAAAAATACCAAAGTGACATAAGATAAGCCCTTGTCTTACTTAAATTCCCCCTTTAATTATTGAGCTGATAATGTTTATTCATAAGTAACATGTAAAACTTGTGTGTGCTTTGAGCTTAAAGGTCCCATGTCATGCTTTTCCGGTTATTACCCGTCCCCTTGTGTGTTATGAAGGTTTTTCTGCATGTAAACGGTCTGCAGAGTGACAAACCCTGAAAGTACACCCTGTAGCGAGTAAAGCCGTAACACAGAAAATACCTCGTTCGGAAATTAAATGTGTCACTTAAAATTCACATCTGCATGTAATTGCATGAAAATCTTCTTCTAAATTCCCCTTTAACTATTGAGCTGATAATGTTTATTCATAAGTAATATGGAATAGATTTGACTTGTGTGTGTTTCAATCTTAAGTAGCTTATTTATTTTTCACAGAATGATTCAACTACTATACTCACATTGAATTCAGATTGGAGATTGTTTGTGCATGTCTGATCCTTACCTGTTTATATTGTATTATCCATTTTGGAAAACTGTTTTGGCATACTGTATTATGCAACTTTGATACTTGGTAACATTTCCCCTTGATATATAACAAAACATTTATTTTATTGTCTTATTATGTAGTAAGGGATAATGTGCAGCGACGCGCTCATTATGGGGAAAAGAACACCGACAGGCTGATCAGGAGCCCGACGCGAAGCGGAGGGATCTAGATCGGCATGAAGGACCAAGTCGCTGCACATTATCCCGCTTATTACATGGCCACATTCTCAACAAATTAATGATATTACTCCCACTATTAATTGAAATGCTTTTATGGATTTAGAAAATGATTTTATTTATTTAAAAAATAGTTGTAGGCCTATGTATTGATTTAAATTGACATGCATCTGCCAAGGAAAATAGTCCGTTGTTACCGTTAGCAACGGCAGGAAGGCTGAGCTTTTTGATTATAGATTTGAAAACATTGTTGCTTGCTTTAAAAGTAGTACAATTCATTATGTCAAACCTTGGAAAGTATCTAGATATCCCTGCCCTAATGCCAAAGGAACTGCACACTGAATATGTTTTGCCATTATGTCTGGACCGCTGCGTAAAAAGGAGGGTTTCTGCCCGTTACTTCTCCGCTGTTTTCTTGTCGCTGTTTTCTTGTCAGTTAGAAAAGTAAACTGGCCAAACTGTATACAGTTAAATCGAACGGACTTGTTTGTGCAGATGTGAGCATCCTTAACAACGGTCAATAAATCCTTGACAGCGGTCTGTCTGTTCTGGATTAACAACGTGTCACGTGTTATGAATTGACCAACCAGAATCGAGTATTCAACTAAACCATGTAATAATATTATACATTATTTTAACCACTGAGTGGTCTTTTAGAGGAGTTGTGTAGTGCAAATACTGTCAATTATTAAAGCCACAAACGACATATGTGAACTTGTTTTTAACATATGTGTATGTTGCTGAATCTTTGAAAACATTGCACCCTGTTTCCTGTCCAAAAAAGGACCAGAAGAAGTCACTTAATGTCTGCACGGCTTTATTTTGTTTAAAAAAGTTGCGGCTCTTTGTGGATAACAATGTATCACCATAAACAATGAAAGTAAATGTCACTTGAGCAAATCATTCAAACTTGGTAAACGAGATCACCCCCTGCACACACACACACATATTATATTATAATGTAATATATTCTTCCTCATTCGTTTAGAAGTCACTGTTATTTTGTGAATATCGACTGTTGTGCTTTTTATTGATGCCTCTTAATGTGTGCATGTAGAGATGTGTTTATGTTTGATTATGTATATAAAATGTGTTTAGTCAAATGCTAAGTTTTCCTTTTTCAGCAAGGGTGGGCGAGAGAAAGTGACAAAACAGAAAGGGACACTAAAGTCAAAGAAAATACCAAGTTGTGAGACAGCATTGGAGTTCATACAGCAACCTCTAGATGTCAATAAGGATCAGGATTCGTTAGAAAACATTTAACCAACTGACAAGTTTAAATTCCAATATGGATGTAAATGCAGCTGCAGGATGTCTACCAATGTCTTATCAACGTTTTATTTGAAATCCTCCTCACTACTTCCAGGAAGAAAGGAGTTGCATTTGCAGTGCTGAAAAGTACACAAATACTCATTTGAACAAATGGTCTATAAATCCAAACTGAAGGCCCATAAAGGTAAAAAAAAGAAAACAGTGGAGATGTGAAATGTTAAAAATAAGGAACATGCTTCTGTAGCTTGTTGACATGCAACAGAGGTGGTGCTTATTATAAATGTGGACACTTGAATTAAAATGTCCACTGTGTGATATGCTCATGCCAATAGTGTGTCGCCACGAAACAAGTCAAACAGGTGTCAAACAAAGCGAAAGGCAGAAGAAACGATACGCAGTCACAACAACCTCCAGATCGGAGTCTGCTGATTTACAATTTTGTCCAAGCATGAGTGGTAAGTTAAGATGACTCATTCCATAAATAATAATAATATTATAATGTTTTCACAAGTTTGGGTCCATTTTCGAACAATGAAACTTAAATGCCGAAATTATGTTTGTTCTATCTTGTCTACATTCATTGATTTGGATACTCTTTTAAAAGGGTAATTTCATAAGGTTGACTCTTACCTATGAAAGCAAATGAAAGGAGATAAATAAAACTAAGTCATGATAAAGATCATGTTTATTTTTTTGTGAGTACCAGCAATTTAAATAATACAAAAATAGATTTAGGCGAGTAGATTATTGACAAAAAATACCCATTGATGATGAATCCTGAATTCCTTATTTACATTATTTTGTGAGAACAATAAAAAACTTCATATTATTTCAGTTTCAAAACGTATTATTATAAATATTTTATCTTCTGTGTCCACTCAAGCTGCTTGTTCACAAATGTTGCGTAAAAAACATTGACTACACAGACAGCCTATACAACTTATTACTGTATTATATAATACTGTATGAAATTATACATATGTATTTTAGACATATTGTATGCATTCATGTATTTGTCAAAATATGCAGATGTAAGCCTACTCTAAACAAAGTTAAGTTAGCATGCTGATATTGTCATCACAGCTTTGCTATTTTTGAAATGCTTTGCTCACTCTATATCTCCTGCAAAAGCAGTGAAATATATAAGTGACATAGAGTCATTACTGTCTTCTAGATTTAACAAGAAGGATCGTGGTTTTGGGAAAAACTGGAGCTGGGAAGAGCAGCCTCGCCAACACCATCTTCGGAGAGACTTTGTTCGAGATAGACGATTCGGCCAATTCAGGAACACGTGTATGTCAAGCAGAAACCAAACGTGTCAACGGGACAAAACTCATGTGGGTCGACACTCCTGGGTTTTTCGACACAAGCAGACCGGAGGAGGAGCTGAAGTCTGAGATAGAGAAGTGTATCGAAAAGTGCGCTCCTGGGCCTCATGTTTTTCTCATTGTGCTTAAAGTGGAGAAATTCACAAAGCAAGAGAAGGACGTCATCACAAAAATCCAACAATGTTTCTCTGAAGAAGCTTTAAAATATGCCATAGTTGTCTTCACACGTGGTGACCAGCTCCCTGAGGGAATGACGATCGAGCAGTGGGTCGATCTGAATCCAGATCTGAGGAATCTGGTGAATAAGTGCGGGAGACGGTGCCACGTCATTGATAATATTAAATGGAAGAAAGACCAGACGGATGAATACAGGAGCAACAAGTTCCAGGTGGCAGAAATACTCAAGACAATAGACAGGATGGCTGATGCAAACAGAACAAGCTGTTACACCATTGAGAAGCTACATGCTGCATATGGGTCATGGGCTAATTGGTCTGTAGGGGTAGCTGGTATTGCAGCTTTGGTCGCCATTGCTGTTTTTGTTGCTAAAAAATGAATATCATGACAAAAGACTAACTGCAGCATTAGGGCTGTGTAATGTCAAGAATCTGGCAATACGATTAAAACTTAACATATTGCAATATTGTAAGCAGGGTTGTATATTGTTTTTTTTAATCTAATTTGAAAGAATTCCTTAAAATTAGATAAGGAATTAAAATTATTTCTACTCCTATATCATATATTTTGTAACTTGCAACTTGCTTTTTTTCCATCATCCATTTATCTGCCAAAAACAGTGAAAAATGTCAGTCATTATTTCTCAGAACAGTACAAGGAAACCTTGATAAACTGATGAGAGTAGTTATGAAATGCATTTTATATGACTTTAGTATATGTTTATTAGAGAGGCGTCTGACCTGAGAGTTGAAGTCTTACCATTAACATTTGAAAGCATTGTATGTTTAATGTGTGACTCAAATATGTTGACAAGTATATACAGTGCCAATCATTTGCTTGCTTCCCTTCCCTTTTTATTACGTTGAACACCTTTGATTTACTGTATCCTTTAGTATTTACCATAAAAATACAATTATGAATTATCCGATTATCCCATCATGATCTGATGTGGGCTCTCCGTAATTTCTTTGAATCTGTTTTCATTGTTTTCTTTTGTCATAACTTAATCAACAACAACAACAACAATAAATTAGTAATTTAATAATGTGTTTTCAAGTGTATTTTTTTATTATACAATCTTAAGGAGGACTTATTATGCTCATTATCAAGCCTAAGCCTATCACGTACAATGTGTTGGAGCGCTAGCTTACTTGTTACATAGTGATGTCACTATGTTCCAGAAGTAAATAAAGGAGACCAAAGGAGGCGTTTCAGGTAGGGGGGGAATGTATGAGAGAGAAACTCCCTCTGGATGTTAGCCTTTGCAGACCATTTACATGCACTAAAACCTGTATAGCACACTATAGGAAAGGGAAAACCCCGAAAACATAATAGGGCCTCTTTAATTCATCCAATGAGCCGAAAGGACCTCATGATATTAGAAAGGCTGATATTCTGCAACAAACACTACTGGTTTGTACAGATTCTCTGTATGTTTCCTGCTTTATGTTACTATGGAAACAATCTGATTTTACATATGATGATTTGTCACAATACTGTGTCAGAAAAACTAAACGCAGTCACACCGGTGCGAGTCAAATAATCAGCGACTCATATTTAAGCATATTTCATGAATTCATTTGTGTTATGTAAAAATTTGTGGTTGATCATTGTTTTTTATTAATGCAGTATATTGATGCCTGTGCTTGAATGAAAGAAGTGTAATGTGAGTGGATCATTTTATCAGCCGGCAGCCGAGGAACAAGTCGGACAGGTAGAAGAAAAAAAAGTTAAAGCAAGAGGTGAGTCAGAGTGAGAGAACAAACGAAAAGCTCACAGTGGAGACGTGTCCCGGATCGCAGTCTTTTCTTTTGCTAATAATTCTTCCTTTGACAGCATGGAAGGTGAGCTAAGCTTCATATTATATTAAAATATTTTATTCAAATTAAATGATTGTTTGTATTGTAAATGAATTGGGCTCCTACTCAAATCTCAAAATCCTAACTCCTCCTTTAAACTATGTAGAAATGATTGGAGTTGTAATATACTTTTGTTTATTATTAAGGTTGTTTGAGGCTATTATGTCACTTTGATCAAATACACTCTGACAGTTGTCACATTAAGCCTTATTTATCTACATTCAGCCCACCGGGGCATTGTGGACTAACATGTCATGTGAAAATGTTTAATCTTTCAGTATCATTTAAAAAAAGAAATGTGACAGTATCCATTAGTTAATTATCTTTTGCTGCCCTCAAAGTAGCTCCTCAAACACATCTTTGACTGCACCTGTTTTCATTCAAATCACAAACCAAAACTCACCTGTCATTAATATTGTGTTTTATATTTGATTTGGGTTGTTTTTAAAATTGTATGCAGCAGTAAATTCTCTTTGAATACCTTTAAATATATAAAAAGTAATATTATTATTGGTTTATATTATTGCTATTATTCTCAGAACCTGTCAGGTCTCTTACAGTCTCCAAAAAATATTATATTGGTAAACATGCAATTTTGATGTGTGAATTTGTATTTATTTTTTAAGATATTTGTTTTGCCAGAGTGCTATAATTAGAGATACAGAGTTAAAGGGTGAGATAGAGGGGATACAATTGCGTGAAATGTTCAAATTAATTTATTAACTGAGTCACTTTTTTTTATTTTAGTGCCAAACACAACGAGGATTGTGCTGCTCGGAAAAACTGGAGTCGGAAAGAGCAGCCTTGCTAACATCATTTTGGGAGAAGCCAAATTCAAAATTGACCATTGTAATGACTCAAAAATAAAATCTTCTTCAGCAGAAACCAAATCCATCGATGGACGAAGCATCACTTTGATCGACACTCCTGGTTTCTTCGATGCAGGAAAGTCTGAGGAGGAGATGAAGCCAGAGATGGTGCGGTGTCTCACAGAGTGCGCGCCTGGGCCCCATGCTATTCTCATTCTGCTCAAAGTGGAGAAATTCACAGAGCAGGAGAGGGCTGTGATCACTCAAATGTTTCAGTATTTCTCTGAAGACGCGCTCAAACACACCGTAATTGTCTTCACTCATGGCGACCAGCTCCCCGAAGGAAAGAAAATAGAGGAGTACGTAGAGCAAAGTGAAGGCCTGAGCGATCTGGTGACCAGGTGCGGAGGCCGGTGCCACGTCTTTGACAGTAAATACTGGAAGACCAATGAAGGGGACGAGTATAGAAGTAACCAGTTCCAGGTGGCAGAGCTACTCAAGACTATAGATATTATAGTGATGGAAAACAGTTCAGGCTACTACACAGACGAAGCTATACAAGAGATAGAGAGAGAAATACAGAAAGAAGAAAGGCAAATTAGACAAGCATCAGGAAACATGCAACAGGAAGAGATCAGAAAACAGGCCAAAAGCAACTACTTAAAGAAGCAAGTGGACAGAGCACCTCGAACATGGTTTAGAGGTTTTATTCGATACGCAGTTATAGCTGGAATACTTGCAACTATCTCAGCTGTGTTGATCAATTCCAAAATGTTTAAGATATTTAGGGTAGCACCACAGGCTATCGAAGTCCCAGCACCCCCACTGACAGAGGTGGTGACAGTAAACAATGGCGCAGGTTCCAATTCTCTCCCTGCCAGTCCAGTGGTAGAGGTAATACAAAGTGCATTTGAGTATTTTATGGAGAAATACAATGCTTTGTATGAAAGAACGTACAATCCTTGGAATCCATTTGAATGAACACCAAGGCAGAATCAAATGAAAATCAGCAGAAGAGATTGTCATTGATGTATAGTAGTCACATCCATAAGATTTAGTAACTTAAGGTTGAATTAATTTGTCTATTTTATATCTTACCTTGTGATGGTGCTTGCGTCTTTGCTTTACATTTTGGGCTCGTTCCTTTCAACTGAAAAGATAATTACTTTATAACTTGTTTTGATATACTGAGAAGGAGTAGCAAACTTTTAGAAAATGTCAAATACATGGAAATGTATATTTTCCTTACTCAGTTAAACTTATTATCTTAAATCTACAAGTTGTTGTCATGGGTCATGACTTTTAGAATACGTCATCTATACTGTTTTTTGATGTGTCTGTTGTGAGTCCACAAAATGTACGGTTGTGAAATACAAAATCAATCTGTACCCTTTAATAATGATTATGTATTTTTTGAATATGTACTTTGTTTAAAATGTTTTATGTAACAATAAACAGCTGATTGGTAAATGTTCTTTTTCAGTTTCTGTTTTTCATCAAACCATTCACAGGTGCGGTCAAAGGGTTGACGATACTCATACATTCTAATAATAAACCAAGTCCAAAGATGAATTGCAGATATTGTCTGAGCCATAGGGCTTCTTTCTTGAAAACTATAAAAAAAACATTGGCTGACAGTTTTCTTTGTGTCATTTATTTGAGTCAATTACCATCCTGTTGCTATAAATAGTTACAAAAGCACCATATAAGTATGACATATGCAAATAGTCCTAAATCCATGCACTATTTACTCTCCTTTGTTGAATGTTTGATAGGAAATACAGTGCCAAACTGCTATAACATACTGGGCGTTTTTTTAATGAAGCTATTTCATGTTGAATTTTTTTCTGAGTATTGAATGCAGTAGGCCTAAACGAGCTTGTGGCGAACTAAAAATGTTTTTGCATCAGCGTCTTTATTTTAATCTGAATTTTTCCAGGACCTAAAGAGTAGCAACTGTAATTCTAACTTGATGAAAACAAACTTAAACCTGTTATACAATAACAATAAATACTTTTTGTGGGTCAAAGCCAGATACAAAAGGCCTTTTTGTTTTCAGTCTGCGTAGATGTATTGCTGATTCCCAGAAGTCAGGTGGATGCTGCCAATAAAAACAGATAAAGAAAATTCCATTCAACCTGTTGAGATTCACTAAGACAAAAACACTCCACCTTTAAAAGATATGAAAAGGTGCAGCTGCCATCCTCCCTTTTCTCACGAATTATAAAGACTACTTATTCTCTATGTGATGTTGTTTTTATTCCTTTAGTGGTGGGAGATTGGCGGCTTTGAAAGCAGTGAATGTCGTTTGTGAGGGACCCATTTCCTGTTTATTGCAATGACCTGATGCCTATAGTTTTTACGGCGCATAAATTATGTAATTACATCTCAGTCAAAATCTGCGGATAAAGGATGGGTGGAGTACGTTACTGTTAGCCAATTATTTTATTCCCATGTTCATACAAACAAGGCTTACCAAAACCTATTTTCTGTTGCCATTAATAAACCTTTCAAAATTAAATTCTTTACAACCTGTTCTTTCCGAACAACATGCAGTCACCACCCTAAAAAGCAGACCTGCTGATCTGGAAACTGTCATTCAAGAATTTATTTCCGTCTTCTATTTCTGAAATGTCCTGTTCAAATTGGATAATTTAAAAGACATTTTTTGAAAGATGAGACAAAGTCAAAACCTTCAACAAGCGATGAATCGAAGAAGGGCAATCCAATGTGTCAATATAAAGTCTGCCTTTAGATTGCTTGAACATATTTTCATAAATGATGCTCAATCATTGAGTTGATAATGTGTATTCATAAGTAATATGTAATAGGTTGAACATCTT
>NW_011354154.1:0-5419 GCF_000735185.1 Notothenia coriiceps | reverse complement strand
CAGCACCGGAGATTACTTCCAAAAAGTTGTTCACGTTCTCAATTTTTTACGTTTAACGTTATATTCGTTCGGTACACTTTGGTACACACGTGTACCGAACCGAAGGGCCCGTACCGAATAATTTTGGTACGGGTACGTACCGCTACACCCCTAATAGGAGGGGTGTGGCAGGTAAACAGTCAATCACATGGAGTGTTCTGTACAACATGCAAAATGTTGTCCGTTAGCCTGCTGCTACCCAGCCTATTTGGGTGGATTCCATCTGATTTGAAGTTTTCAGAGTGGTTCCAGAAGAGGTTAAAATTGTCAATAAAACAGACGTTGTTGGTTCTACACGCTGACTGAAGCCAAACATTAAGGCTAAGGATTCTGGAGAAGCGACCCACTCCGCGAAACAGCGTGGGAACAGGACCGGAAATAAAAAACGACTTTCCACATGCCAGAAAAAGTTTGGGAAGGTTGTTGAAGTCCGTTTTAGTCGGTTCGGACTGCTGGCAAGATGTATCGTTTGAGCCCACATGGACAATTACACGTTCGATTGAGGACGGAAGGGAGCGCAGCAGACCGGGGAGTTTGTCCAGCATGACATGGACTGTGGCTCCAGGGAAGCAGTGTGTGGTTGCGTTGAAAAAGCGAACATTCCTAATAATGGAATCCCCAACTAATAGTGTGGTTGGAATATGGGCCAAGGAAAGTCTGACTGTGGGTTCATAGGAGGAGTGTGGAGGGCTGGTTACCTGACTGCTTGATGAAGACAGTGGCTGAAGAGGTGGTGTCGAAACAGCGGCATCAGACACGGCGGCATCGGTAATTGTACAGTTACTGCGCCTTTACGCGGTAGAGGGATTTTCTCTTTTCTTCCAGTTTTACAGTGCTTGTGTTAACTTATTCTCAGTCCCTGTGAAGCTCTACGCTGCTCTTTTTTTTAACAGTTAAAGGTCCAGAGCACATCAGAGAACTCAACTTGCCTGCCTGTTGTGTGATAAATCGGATGTGGACGTTTTCATATGGATGAGAGCAACGTTCATATTTCACCTTTTGACTAATATAGTGTTGAACTTTCAAAACTAAGCAATTTGGCAAGTTACAGCATAAGTTGTAAAATTCTTATTGAAATGGAAGCAAAGAGTCGGAAAAAGTCGGAAAAAACGAAAACATGTGAAAGCTCGAACCTAATGGTTCCGGCCTGAGAATTGACAAAGACATTTGATGACAAAGTGACACAGCTCCTACCTAACCAATTCTGAAGACCTCTCTCCCAGTCTCATGTATTTAGCTCTTTGAGAATAATCAGCATTAATCATAACAAGATAAAAAAAGGCTTAAAGCACTATAACTCTTGTCCCTGGCTTAAACATATACGTCAAAGGGACACACGTACCTGATAAGGTAGACTGCCAGATGTCCCTAAACAGTAAACTCTCATATCAGCCTTTGCTCAACCCTTAATAAGCAACAAAAAGTAGACTAAGCTTTTTTCTTAGAGAGAGAGCGCAGGCCTGTGCTCAGCGAGGCGAGTAGAAAGTGAAAAACTGGGTCAAAAGTATGGTCCTAGGAAATATTTTCCTTAATAAGCACCAATGTGTATAGGTATAGTATGACACACAGGGGACTATTGATGTGTGTAGTGAGTTTGGTAGTAATAAGCTGTATAATAGTGATTGAATATTATTGTATTCTCCTTTTTCTGAGTTGCACTTTGCAGACGGTCCCTGAGCACTCGTGTCTTCTCCGGCTGCAGATAGAGACCAATGTAATGTGTCCAGCTGGGAGGACGGCGCGTATTGGCTTTTTTTGATCAAAATGTAATTGTAGTTCGTTGTCAACCTTACCACGGTACTTAGGAGACGTCATTTGTGTCTAAATAACGTTTTGTTCATGAGTTATTGATCCGTGAAATCAGAATCTCCCAATATCGTTCCAACTTTACTGAACTAAGCCAGAAGACCGTCTCATTTCGTAGACCGCTCGGTTTGCTGTTCCTTCACTTTATTTTTATATTATAGACAAAAACTTAGCGTGAGGAAAGGCAAGTGTGGCGTGAGTGCATAAGATATGGGTTAATTGCGTGACTCTCACGCTCAATGCGTGAGTGTTGGCAGCCCTGAGTTACTACAGTAAGGATTTGTAAAATGTAGGATTAGTAACATTTGGAGATGTTTAAACATAATGAGAAAACGCGTTAGCATTCACGCTAGCATTAGCATACACTGTAGCGTTAGCATACATGCTAGCGTTAGCCATACTAGCCTGTATACATGCGTATGGCACAGCTAGCATTAGCGTGTTAATCTGTGTATGTTACACTTGCATTTATGAGATCCCTATTAGTGCCTTGTATCTTATTTCTTTTGTTTGAATGTCAGTGGACTGCAAATAAGTCAATAAAGGAGCATGGCTGCTCAGACCCAGCGTCATGGGCGGGCCCCATACTTGCCAACCCTCCCGATTTTCGCGAGAGACTCCCGATTTCATAGCCCTGTCCCGATTTCCTCCCGGGGTCATATTTCTCCCGCATTTCTCCCGATTCCGATAAAATCAGATTTACTCAGGACTGTTTCTACTCTGACTTTAATACAGCTACACCATCGTTTGGTTTCCATGGCAGCGCGTCTCTTTAGCGTGCCCGCAACTGAAAGTCTGAGAGGGTGAGGAAGATAGTCACCCTCTGCTCACTCCTTTCCTGTAATATACAGGTCCAGCCCACACATCAAGGATGGTGCTACAGACCGCAAGGCAGTGCACTTACAACTAGATAAGCATGTTAATGTTAATCTAACAGCTTCCCCCCCCCGCGGTGGTTTTGAAATGCTCCCGATTTCTGAGGTCTCAAGGTTGGCAAGTATGGCGGGCCCCATGGGGCCGGGCCCGCCCATCCACGATTTGGGCCCGCCATCCAACATTTTAATTGTTTTATTATTATGTTTATTGTTGTTATTTGTAGGGCTTTGTCCTAATACTTATTTTTGTTTTAAACTATGTTGAAAGATTATTTTATTATCATTTTTTTATTTTGCTATGAAATTCTGAATGAAAGGCTGCGCGCGAGACTGGTTTTTCGCTGGGTTGAGTCGTGTGGGTTTTTGAGTGAGATGCGGCACAGCAGCCTGTCAGATAACTCTTGCTAGGTTAGTTTGGCTATTATCATTTATATTTATCTGCAACAATGGATATCAGGAAGTGGTTCATGAAAGGAATATGGCAACTCAGCGCCAGATGCAGGCACATTAGAAGACATCAGTTACGTTACCAACGAGCTAGCAAGCCAGCCAGGGCAAGGGAGGCTGGCAATCATTTATATTTTGAAGAGAAATGGACTCTCAAGCCGGCTCTCTCACAAACTCCGGCTCTGTGCGCAAGCACACCGCTGCACACACTCTCTGCCTCGCTCAATCTCTCTCTCTCTTTCTCTCCATCGCTCAACCTCACTCCACCTCTCCACCCTGCGTGCTTGCCCAAGTTGGCACAGCGTTACAAATGTGCCACAAAACCAACCAATGGATGTAGCCTATAATAAGACCGTCAACAGCCTTATGGCAACCTAAAAACCCTCTTTTTCCGTAACAACAATTCACGAGCGCCTCCCTCACCCCCCCCCCGTTGACAAATCTCGAGCGTCTAACATAACATCTAATATCATCCTTTTTCTGCCACTACCTGCTTTGGTTTCTGCACTGTAGTGACACCTGTTTCGTCAACATTATAAATCATGTCTGGAGGGAATTAATGCCAGTAAAACAAACATGAAAGAACTAGACCAGTATGACCAAATGGCCCAAAATAGATATCCTTGTAAATGTAGCTGGTAGGTAAACTCATGTGCCAGTCTGTTGCCAATATACTTTACTGATTTAAATAGGCTAGTCATTGATAGTTATTCATGTTATCAAACGTGGTATTCTCTCATTTGTCCACCACTTTAACCAGATTGTCAAAGGACTCCTGCCATGCTGGAAAGATGGTGGCGTGTCTTAAAATAATAGAACCAATCTAGACCTAAAAAAATTTAATTTATTCTTTAAAGATACTGTATTTAGCTACACAAACCAGTTAACATTGGCTGACCTACTGAATCATGTGATCTCATGGACACCTTACCCGCTAAACCCTTTCTCGTTTCAGTTGTTTGCATAAGGAATGTTGTTGTTTCTTCAATGTTTCAAACATACAAAACAAATCAGTTGTGTAAAACTACATTAAAAAATACAATTTTATACTACAGAGAATTAAGTTAGCTTCCATTTACCCCAAAGCATTAGGCTCACTTTGCCCCACAGCTACTTTTTTGGAAAATGTTTAGTCAATCAAGCTAATCTTTAGTAAAATGATTAATATGGTTTTACACCCTGCTAAATAACCAACATGTTTGATATATATTTTCAGACATGGATAAATTAGCTTTGATATAAAAGTAATTATATTAACACCTTACCTTGCACTATTTCTATTTTTATTGGCTTTCTTTTATATTTATTTGTTTATGTCTTGTACATTTCACTGTCTTTTCAGTCCGCTCGCATTCTAGCATTCCACAAACATTGCTTAAGACTCAAGAATGACCAGAACATATTTGGAGTTTTGAAGGTCGAGGCAACTGTGACCTCATGTCTCAGGGACACCCAATGGAAAAAAATACTTCAAATCTCCGAAAGAAAATTATCCACATTGAGCTGAAACAATAAGTTCATTTATAATAATATTTTTCAGTATTTTAAAGCTGCCTTTAAATCCTACACTCCCCAATGCAAAGAGCTGATACTTGGTGACCAATTCTAATCTCTTTATTGTATCTGTTTAGGCCAGGGGTCTGCAACCTTTTTGACCAAAAGAGCCATTTTGCTCCTTTTTCCCAAAACATTTTTTGTCTGGAGCCGCAAAACATATTTCATAGCTTGATAGCTAATAAAGTTGTATTTGTTATATCAGACAAAAACTACAGTTTTTTTGGCATTTATTAGGCTATTTATTACATTATATAAAACTGTTAACCTCTAATAAGAAACAAAGAACTCCTATAAGGAGAATTACAAATAATACACAGGCCTACTTTAAAATAAATTAAACACAGCACTTGGGGAGTCCTCTGCACATTTGAAGGGGAAAAAAATATTATTAAAATGTGCCCACTTTGAAATAAATAAAACATATAGCTGCACCCTAAAAAGAGTTAAAGGTGGGGTAGGTAAGAATGGACAAACCAGCTCGAGTGCGCTAGAATTTGAAAATACACAACCGGAAAAAATAGGCCTCTTCCTTCAGACTTCCCTACAGAGTCCCTCCTCCAACACACACGAACGCGCACATGACCAATGAGGGCACGAGATAAGTTTGTGCACAGATGGAAGGCTGACAGGCAGGTAGGCCATCCAATCATTTTAGCCGGGCCGGCTAAAATGCCGTGCTTTTTACAGCGCTACGG
>NW_011354153.1:0-2122 GCF_000735185.1 Notothenia coriiceps | reverse complement strand
AGATGTACTTTTTATTTATGTGTTTACAATATTGGACCGACAGTCGCACATATAGCCTATAATGTCCGAATAGAGAATCTACCTACACCTGAAGAATGCTTATTGTACTTTTATCCATGTTGAGAGTGAATCACACACAGCACAGGCACAATCTGGCAGCGGCGTGCACTGACGCTGATAGTGGATCAATAAGTAGGTGGATAGCGCGTGGTGCTGAAATAGCCAACATGCGGTTTGTGGTTTGAAAAAAATACACCAGCTCACTAAATCAATCAAACGTAATGTTTACTTATATGTGAACAGTAACAAAGTTCAGTCAAAACATTGACAACAAAATCATAGAAGCCACTTGATCATGGAGGGCGAGGGGTGGTGGTGCATATGCTGCCACCCCAGTTGGCAGCTTTGTTTTGAAAGAAAAGTTTTGGCTCATCGGACATTTATGAGAGAAAATCCCTAATGTCCGCGTGCAAGTGAATGCAGCACAAGACGCGAGCCTTGTAACCCCTCCCCCGGCCCTGGCGCGAGCATGGAACAGTGATTGACGGGGATTTCATTTGAACGGGAGGGCGCAAAACGAGAAGCAATTCAAAACGTAAGAGTGATTGACGGGGATTTCATTTGAACGGGAGGGCGCAAAACGAGAAGCAATTCAAAACGTAAGTGGCTTTTAACATGGGACTGAAATGGGACTAAAGAGGACGATCCTCCCTTTGGGCAGGTCTAGCCACAGGCTCTGGCATTTGATTATGTTCTGGCCCGCCATCTAGTGGCTCAGAAAAAAATTGTCCCAAGGCCAAACTTACTACTGAAGAACATAACACAACTTCCTACACTAATTCTTTCTTGGCATTTTTTCTCCATCACCGTAGGTATATATGTGTATGTATATATATTATATATATGCACACAGTAAGACATAAATAAAAGCACAACAATCAATATATACAACAGTCACTTCAATATCTTTGAGAAATGTACATGCAAGACTGTCCATAGCAGCGTAAAAAGTGTCTGGTGCTGAATTTGGGTGTCTGAGTGTGTGTGGGGTGTTAAAGTCCGGGTCAACTGAGGGGAAGAGCGGAAGGGAGGGGAGAGAGGGTTCAGCCTTTTGACAGCCTGGTGGAAAAACTGTTCTTTAGTCGGGTGGTGCTGGACCTCAGGCTGCAGAACCTTCTACCTGAAGGCAGGAGAGTGGAGGAAGAAGCAGTGTCCTCCACACTCAAAAGAAAACAACTCAAGGACAGAGAAGATATGAAGGCTGTGCTCTTTATCAGTTACTGTGTTGCAAGTGCACGAACATGAACCTTACCCTGCGTAAACACGCCCTGCACACAGGCGCATTTTTTAACTCTAAACTTATCACCACTCTTAGCTTGGCTCAGCTGTTCGCCTGAGGCTCAGACAGACTGCCTACAGTGGATATTCACCAGGAGTATGTCTATGGAGTGTTTTGTATTTTTTGGGGTCTTGACCTTCCTGTTGACGACAAACAGAGCAGGTGAGTGAGGCGTTTAGGCACTACCATATTAATTATGATGGTTCTATGATCAAATCTAGAAGCATTGTCCAACTAAAATCACACAAACATTATCACACGTTCTTTCCCCCAGTGGCATTCAGATAGTTTCAATGTTATCTGTCAAAGTCTAAAAAAAAAATTACAGTAAGTGCTGTTGGGTTACACTGGTCACCAAGCCAATCGTTTGCTTTAGTTTTTATGAACGATGCTGACCTATCATACTCTGATCTTTAGACTTGTGTTCTAGAATGATGGTGTTTTTCTATTTGAATAAAGGTTTTAAAAAGAAAAACAACTCTTACTATCAAAATGTAAGGAAGTGAAACCATTCAATTTTCATGTTGTCTTGTCCTGGAATCTTGTCCAACCTGAAGAACACAATCCTACACACACACTGTACACACCTACACAGATATGCACACACACACCTACACACACACACACACACCTACACACACACACACACACACACACACGCACGCACGCACACACACACACACCGCACACGCACACACACACTGAATGCTTTCAGTTTTCCTTTTTCAGAATTTCCTTTTATATTTCTAACTTTTTAATATTTTGTTTCTTTTAATACATTTT
>NW_011354152.1:0-4356 GCF_000735185.1 Notothenia coriiceps | reverse complement strand
AATAGTGGGTTTAGCGATTGAGAAAAACTGTAAATATATTTTTTATTTATTATTTTTAATGACAATCAAACATATGTGCCGGCCACCACTGGTTTAGAGCCCTCACACGGCAAATCCCGAACAAATGCTGGCATCAAACGTGTCTTTACCACATAGTTATATGAGTGTGTTTTCGCAAAACAGCGCCCCCTCCGGTGCATCGTGCACTCATCAGGCAGAGAGCGGTACTGCAGCAGGAGAGAGGCTTCCAGAGAACACAGAGAACAAAACACAATGAAATGAATGTCATTACATAAATCAGAGAACCCCGGTTAGAACATCTGTAGACATTCACAACAACAACAAAACAACAACAACAACAACAATAATCCTCAACAACTGTTGATACTAACATGAAGTGATAGTTATGTACAAGTACAATTACACAGGAACAGTCATTACTGTTGTACAGGTAACAATTATAGGATCACATAATTTATGTTTATTTGTGTGTGTGTGTGTGTGTGTGTGTGTGTGTGTGTGTGTGTGTGTGTGTGTGTGTGTGTGTGTGTGTGTGTGTGTGTGTGTGTGTGTGTGTGTGTGTGTGTGTGTGTGTGGAGAGACCAGGACCAATTGGTCCATCGTTACATCACTTGGTTCCCGGAAGATAAAAATGGAAAAATAAATATCTCCAACGAGGCGTTCTGGGGCAGCATAGACAGCTCTTTTCTGTGATAGAGTTTTACTCCCTACAGGGTGTACTTTGAGGGTTTGTGACTCTGCAGACTGTTTACATGCAGAAAAACCTTCATAACACACAAGGGGACGGGTAATAACCGGAAAAGCATGATATGGGACCTTTAGACAAAACTGATGCATTAGTAAAACAATGGAAAGGTTCATAATGCATCGTGTACAAAAGAACACATTTGGACACCTTTTTGATTGTTAACCCCTAAAATGTAGACTATTCCCAATAATGGAAGACTCCTGTGAACATCTCAAATTGTTCATTTAATCAATTGAATCTCTTTTATGGTGGCTATTGTGTTACTTTAAAATGTTCATTGAACTTAATCAATTATGTTACTCCTATATGTCTTTAATTTTTTCTCAGGGCAAGTAAGCCTTACTTCTTACTATGGATAACATTTTATTTTATTTCTTAAGACCTGCAAGCTTTTATTCAATACTAGAATGACTCATCTGTTGCTTGGTGGTGATGAATGCACTGCAATGTAGTAACCTCTGTTGAGTAACGTGACATTTGATTCGATTGGATACAAAAAATGTTATAAATAATTGTCACTCATCAGAGATAACACTGTGTGGTGTTTAGGTTAGTCAGTGTTATGAGACTTTCACTCCACGCCTTTATGTAATTGTGTAAATTATATGTCTGTAAACATCTCTTTGTTGTTGTTCACACAAACACAGTATGTACCAGTCCCCTATCACTCCCAGTTGTTTTGCCTTGGCAGCCTAACTTTGCCATGGGTTTGGCCTCCCTGCAGATTCCACACGGGGCCATGGTCAAGAGGATGCACATCTATACTGGCAACAACCTACAAGAAACAAGGTAACACAAATACACACACACACACTTAAGCCTCTTACACACCGAGCCGATTATCGGTGTCGATAGATGTCAGGCCGTCGATGAGCGTCGTGTCGTGTCGCCCTACTCAGATTAGTGTCTTTTCGGCCGTGCCGACACCTTCCTCCGCCGATTTGACATGTTGAATCGGGGACCGTTGGCCAAAGAAATCTCTCTGATTGGCTGTTCAGCTTAGCGAATCAGTGCATGAGAAGCGAAATGGAAGTGAGGGACCCAAACAAACAATTAAGAAGGCAAATCTGAGATTTAATTTAACTCCAGCTCTCCAGCTCTCGACACAGGTTCGGGAAAGCCCCATGAGCTTCTCGCTCTAGAGTGAAAATGGAACGCACACGCTATTTGTTGTTTGTTTATATCACGCAGTCTGTTCTTCTCTCGGTTATCACGCAGTCTGTCTTCCGGTTGTTGCCTCTTTTGAATGACAAATACACACTACCGCCGCCTGCTGGTAAGGAGAGTTATTGCAGCTCACGCATGCGCAGTTCGTACGTGCAACTTGGCCGTCGGCTGAAGTCTTTGCGGTGTGTTCTAGTGCGAAACATGGCCAAGACGCAGGAGACGCGAGGCGACGTGTTCTTAGGTGTTCTTTGGTGTCAGTTTGGTGTGTAAGAGGCTTTACACACACAAACTTTACATCACCTAAAGGACATGCCTCTTATAAAGGGTGCACATACTAGGTTCTCTAACCAGTTTTTGTAAATATTGATTAGTGACTTTTATATTTATCCATATTGGTCCATAAGCACAATTCTAATCATAACTATCCATTGTTGACAAAGTAAATAAGAGCGTGTGAGATCCTTATATCCCCCTTTAACAGTTTGAAATGTGAAAAAGTGAGAACATTTATTTTTAACAAAAAAATTAAGACTTTCACACACACACTGTACTCTCTGTCCTCAGAGCTCCGGCAATGCCGTTGGCTTGTTTCCTTGGCAACATCTTTGCGGAGTGTGTGAATGTCCTGAGAGACCGGGCAGGGGCCTTGGGGCTCAAACTCCGCCTTCTCACTGCAGGTAACTGTTTGTCTGTGTACTTTATTTCTTGAAGACAAAGATTTATTATAGATCAACATCTGTCCAAAATGACACACATATTTTCTTTTTCTTGACTTTCCATCACATACCTACCACAATACATAACACTGCTGTGCAACTGGAGCTAAACAGAGAAACCTAACCATTATAATATTTAATACCTGGGAGACTGACCTTAAAATATTTATTATCACTTTTAATGTTCTTATCAATTAGCTGTGTTGAAGCACATTGTATAAATGATAGCAAGGGTGTATGAGGTTTATTATTCAAATTTGTATCTTCTCAAATTTTGGGAAGTTCAACCTTAGCACCTCCGCTCCTATGGGTGTGGACAAAACAGAATCTCAGATCCGCAAGGGAGTAAAAAAGATGCCATGGCAAGCATAATATCATCCATTTGCTTATCAGGCTTTCAATCTACAGCACTGACATTAAATGTTTTGCTTTTACAGTTTTTCATCAGGTTGATCCAAGTTCTAATGCTTTCCATGCGTGGCAAATATATGCACTTTTCCTGGGTTCCCGCACAAAAGATAAACATGAATCAAAATCAATGATGTTGCTGAACTTTGACTCAAGCATTTACCATATACAAATGCAAAATTCTACACACATTTTTTAATTCTCAAGTAATTCATATTTTGCAAATTGGTTAAAATATTTAACTAGCTGTAGTGGATAGTAGTATTTTTATTACAGCTCTTTTTCCGGTGAACATCACAGCAAAACAAGATAAAAAGTATGGACCATGTATATCTTGACGTAAGGTAAACACAAATTGTGTCCAACTGGCCACCCTCAGGGAGACAACCATTTCCCCTGACATGCTGTTTCTTCATAATTTATCTAGAGAATGAATATTTTACTTTCCTGTTTGTTTGTATTGTGTGAATACAGGCTGTGGTCCAGGTGGGATGGCGGATTCTAAAGTGAGGTCGATAGAAAGGCGCATCTACTTTGGAGATTCATGTCAGGATGTACTGGGTGCTCTGGGCTCGCCACATAAAGTCTTCTTCAAGTCTGAGGACAAGGTAGGAATAGTCTGTTCCTTTAAGTGTGCATTTATTGTCATTGTTTGAACTACTTCACTGTGTTTAATAAAACCTTGCTTGTTTTATCCTGATTTTCATCCTCTGTCAACTCAATATCCACCCTGGGGTTGTGATTTTTTTAATCTAAACACCATTTGAGTCTTTTAGCTACTGACATGCTACATTTTGCAAGAGAGTGTCCATCTTTTACTCAGTTGAATGTGCACGGCAGTTGGCTTCTACATCTTGAATGTGGGATCACAAGAAATCTTGATATACATTAGGATATCTTAAATGAGTTTAAAGGGGACCTATCATGCAAAATAAAAAATGTCATGTCTTTTATACATAAATATGTGTCCCCGGTGTGTCAGGGAACTCAAAAGTGTCAGAAAACAAATCCCTCTCTCTTTTCCTCCGTACCCAAATCTCTAAAAACAGGGGGTACAATGGAGCTGATCCAGATTTTGATTTTTTTTCAGTTTTTTAAAAAAAAATTTAAACTTTATACACCAGGGGTCTCAGACTCAATTTATCTGGGGGCCGCTGGACGTAGAGTCTGGGCAAGTCTGGGCCGCTTCAAGTATTCCGCAAAACATTTATTAAAAAATACAACATTAACAGTTCTTCAACATCTTCTTAACATGAACTGTTCTTCAAAACATAACTATGTACAGTTGCTCTTTCT
>NW_011354151.1:0-1999 GCF_000735185.1 Notothenia coriiceps | reverse complement strand
TTCAAAGTGTTTGTCTCCTAAAGTCCGGATGTTGAGGAGCAGAGCGACCTGCGCTCGGCGGAGGAAATCCGCACGGAGTCTGCGTATCAGATGAAAGTGTGGAAAGGTTTCCTGATCTGCATCCTTACGCCGCGAGCATCGGAGGCACCGCCACGCTGACCGGCACGGCGCCAAACCTCATCCTGATCGGACAGCTGAAGAGGTAACTCTCACGTGATTACATTCAAAGGTTCAAGATACAATATTCAAGGCTTTTATTGTTGTTGTGAAAATCCTGAATGTCCTCTTCCAATATCAGAGTACCATGATAACAAAGGTATCAACTGTAGCTGTGAACATGACAGGATGTGTGATTACCTAGAAGAGCATCAGGACTGTTCGAGGCATAGCTATGTGATTAACGTGATGATTCAGCCTCTATTTACACCCACGGGCCAATCAGAAACGTTGCTGTCAGAAACAATGAGATGTGTTCTGGAAGTAATATGGTCTGTGATCACATGAGCAAGCATTTTATCGCAATAAAAGGGAACTCACCTTGTGGTAAACCTGAGAGAGAAAAGGAGTTTGAGCTCCATACTGTTTCATTTTGATATATCTGAGACCTATGACCTTAGGTGACCTTTAAAACACGTCTTAGTTGTGTTGTGTTTGTTTTCACAGCTACTTCCCAGACTGCGATGCGATAAACTTCGGCTCCTGGTTTGCGTTTGCTTTCCCGCTCATGCTGGTCTTCCTGTTTGTGGGATGGCTCTGGATCGCGTTCCTCCACGGGGGGTTGAACACACGGTAACATAAAGACGCCTATTTACCTATTCAAAAAAACGTTCCCGTCAAAATAGTATTTGTAGTGTTATTCTTAGCGTTTCTAGTCATCACAACAGAAGCCAAATAAGTTAAGATAAGATAAGAAGTACTTTATTGATCCACATGTGGGAAATGTTTGGATCAATAAAAAGACAATACATTGTACGATAGAGAAATTAAAAGACTAGAAATAAACAATCCAAAATGAACATCTCAAATAGAAATGGAATAGCATTAATTAAGTAAAGAATATATAGTTTATTTTCTTATGGTGGAGTGTAGACCTAAATAAATGCATGTACTTAAGTATTCAAGTACTTTGAGTCCTTTCTTTTCATGCACATACAAATAAAGGGAAGCATTGAACTTTCACTACCTCACTACATGACTGACAGCTTTCGCCTTTTGACAATTTAAGTTTTTGCGTACAAAACCAAACAAATGAACGTTTTTTGTTTTTTCTGCAGATTGTGCTTCACGAGAACCGACCACCGAGCAGCGGCGGAGGCGAGGGCGAGGGCGATGATCGAGGACGACTACAAGAAGCTGGGGCCCATAAAGTGAGGCACACCTGCAGCAATGCTCAACCTGTGGCCCGCGGGACTTTAAAGGTCCCCTATCATACTGTTTTTCATCAATATATCACAGGTCTCAGATACATCCAGAGCCTGTCTCTGATTGGCTGAAATACCAAACAGATCGTTGCAGCATTACCCATAATTCCCTCTGTTTCAGCCCTGTTTCCAAAGTGCTGATTCTCTGTCTGTTACTTTAGATGAAAATAAGGAGCCCCTCCCCACGCCCCTCTGAGAGACATTTGGTTACAAAGAACTCAATGGTGCTCTAGGAGGAGATTCAGGTGATAAGGGAAGGGGGGGGGGGTTACCTTGGTTGCTGATTGGCTAATGGTTACACAAGACAAAACATCGTTATGACATCATAACGTGGCCAAAATCTGATCAGTTCATTTTCAGACAGGTTTTTATAGAAATAGATCAAAAAGAGAGAGAATCTTTGTTCCTGAAACTTTCAGAGTCTCTTTCCACAGAGGGGACACATGTTGATGTAGAAGAGACATGAAGAAGAGGGGACACATGTTGATGTAGAAGAGACATGGAGAAGAGGGGACACATGTTGATGTAGAAGAGACATGAAGAAGAGGGGACACATGTTGATGTAGAAGAGACATGGA
>NW_011354150.1:0-3919 GCF_000735185.1 Notothenia coriiceps | reverse complement strand
AGGACCAAACCATTACATGTAAATAGAGAGGGGTGTACAGAGGCTTTGGATAATTAACTTTTGGCAGAAAAAAAGTGAAATGAATCGTAAGTGTAGTGAGTACATTATCAATTTAACTTTATATTAATGTTAATTGTTGATGATTGAGGAAAAGTTACTTTAAAAATTGTTCTTAATGTTCTAAAAATGTTTGGGGCCCCTGTCAGTCACGGGCCCTTAGAATCGTCCTAACCTTTCACCCCCTTACGGCGCCCCTGGATACATCTACTACAAAAACTGCATAATAAAGATATATTCTATATACAAAAGTGTGCAACATTGAGTGCAGTTTTTTAATTCAAAATCATATCAATTCAATGAAGTAGCGTGATGTGCCCAAAATGATCAGGGTTACTAAAGGTACCACTGACCAAAAGATGGCAGAGTAAATGGTGTTAAATAGGGAAAATGAATGTTTCTAAGAGGGATGACGAGCTATTAGTTTTACACAATATATTTGACCATTGGTCAGTGCATGATTTGTCTCACCGTCTACAGTTGGATCACTATATTTGCTGAAACTCTGCAATTAATTATTACCCTTCAGTTTTATGCTAATGAGTACTTCAAGAGAACACCTCAAGTGTATTTCGAAAAAGGCTATTGTAGATGAGTAGAATTTCAAACACAACCTGTTCAGCAAACTCGTTGCTGAGTTGCCAAGTAAGTTGCTAGTTCAACCGTTTAACTTTATAGACAATACGGTTTAATCCATTTAGTTTAGGATATGTGATTGCTGCCCCTCAGGCGCACATAGACTTTACAATAGGAATCTGCAGAGTAACTCTTGAGTAAACAAAGAGCTGCTCCTCTGATGTCCTGCCAATCCACGCTGCCATCTGCGAGCAGCAGCAGGGCATCAGACCAGAGAGGCTCTGGAGCTGGTGTCTGACAGAGTCACAGCCTGTCTGCCATCTGGGTTCATGTTCTGTAGCCCTGATCAAGGGGAATATCATGAACCTGTACGTACTACTCCTTGTGGGAAATCATTGCAGGAGCCAAAATAGCAACATGTGTGTGTCCATGAGTGCAAATGAAACACAAAACACTATCCAATCCAACAATTACTGCTTCAACTAACAAGTATTGTAAGTTCTGTAAGTACATTTTGTTTAGTAAAGCACCCTAAATGAAACAATATCACACATTTCTTCATGACAACATAATGATTAACCATAAAAACACATGAGGTGAGAAGAAAGGCTAGCTTTACTGTAAGTGGGTCTAAAAGGCTCTAAATGTTAAACAAATGACAATAAATGACAATATTAGACAATGTAATAAAGGAGATACATTGGGTTTGATCTGGGTTTCCCTGCTGGTAGGTGTTATCATTGCCATGTGCAGAAGTATTCAGGACCATTAGCAGCAGGTTCAGAGACAATTGACTATGGCAGACCAAAAGGGAGACATAGGCTGCGTTTCACTTCTCTTATTTTTAATTTCCTCGCTCCTCCGTCTCTGTATCACCGGAAGTTGATTTGTCTGCGCCATCTTGAGTAGCGTTCCAGTGGCCTTATTTGTGCCGGAGGACCGATGATCGAGGATCGATAACGGAGGAGCGATAATGGAGGAACTACCAGACGCTTCACGTGACGTTACGGAGGAAACTACGTCCCATTGCTCTTAAAACTCATTTCCCTGCTTTTCGTGGTTTCCTTGCATCTCTCCATGCTTCCCTGGTGGGAGGGACTAAACGCAGGGAAACAACTTACGTGAGGGACGCAAGGAATCCATTTAACCAAAGTGAGACGGTGCGTCTCACTTCGGTTAAATGGAAGTGAGACGCACCATAGTCCTGCTGGGATAATACAAAAGCGTGAATAATAATTTCTAGCTAAAAAATAACCATATGACCTTATACTATGAGCAATTATGAAAGTTAGGGGTTAATGTTATCTGAAGTGAACATAGGACATCATCCTTAAGAGATGTATACCTAAATATCATCAGCGTTACAGTAAATAATAACCTAGCAAAAAAAGAGGAGAAAATAATATAGGACCAAAGACTCATCCCTGAGGGACACCCCAGAAACGAGCAACAGTTTCAGACTCGTAGGGACCAAGGGACACAGAAAAGAAACTCCTATCGAAGACATAACAGGAGAACCAGTCCACATTACGTATCAAAGCCTGATAGCTTCTTCCTCTGTGCCATAGAGCTCCACTGATGCCCATAACTATTCAAAACACATCATTGAGCCACACTGTTGCACTGTGCGACATGTTCCCTCATTATCATGATCCCACTCACACAGTAGTTTATTTAAACTCAATCCCACGTACACTGTCCTCATCTAATATTAACCAAAATTACCTTTTGTTGTTGTAATTAAGCAAATACATCTAAATATGTACATGTTTATTAGGAACCAACAGACTTGGAACTGAGAGCCACAGACAGAGTAGTTAAGGATAGTCCATGTGGGATTTCTAGAGATACATTTTTTATGGAATTGCAATCACTACAGTTATCCATTTATTTCTCCAATCCATTTTATTTCTATAGCACATTTAAAAACCACAGAGTTTAACAAAGTGCTGTACATCAACAACTGTATAAAAACATAGCATAAATACATAAAGAACAGACAGGACATGAAACAAATGTAAAACACGAGACAATGAAACCAGATCAGAAGCCACAGACTGAGACAGTGTTATGAACTGAGACACAGGACACAGGACCCAAAAGCAGGACTCTGAGACAGTTGTCCAAAAACAGAATGTTGTTTAATAATAACAAAAACTAAGTCGTACTTCAAAACAAAAAACTCACTTGACAAAAGGTATATTTCTCAAAGTAAAGTTTCAGGAGTCAAAAGGCCCAGGTTCTCACGACATGAAACATAACGAACTGACAAGGGAACAAAGAAACACAAGGGCTATTTATAGGTGAGGAGGATGGGCACAGGTGAAAACTATCAGGGCAGGGCCAAGCAATCTCAAGGGCGGGAAACACACAAAGGCAGGAAATGTGGGATCTGGGGCCCTCATTTATAACGCCGTGCGTAGGATTCACGTGGGAAGGTTGCTTACGTAGTAGAAATCCCAAAAATAGGTACAGAAATATTCCGACATTTTCCGATTCACCAAACATTGCGTACCGGCGAGGACAGTGCGTACAGCACTTCCTACGTCGGTTTCCCTTTATAAATCACAATCGACTCGAAATGCGGTGCAGCTTTTGCGTAACGCCCATATTTTGCCTATAAAAAAAACAAGGAAACGCCCATTCATTCATTAATTTTGACTGACTTTATGAAGAAGATAGCAGGAAATGACGACAGAACAGCTAAAAAAGACATCTCACACCGTGTCAGATTTTGGTTATTTTGGGGAGGTCGAGATAAATCATATTGTTTGGCGGATGCAGTTTGAACCAGAGTAGCAGCATGGAGGTCGGATCGTCACCAAAATAAATAAATAAGTGGTCCGAAAAAGGTTCATGACAAAAAAAATACACATAGCCTTCCTCAGGCAGTGTGTTTGTACCGGCGACAGGAGACACCCCCTTGATGAGAAACTGTAAGAAATGATCGGGGAATCCCTCCGGAGTGGAGTCATGACGACTGGATCTGAATTATGTTTTCGTATTTGGTGGTTTGTGTCCCAGCTGTCGATCAGCTGTGCGCAGCGTCTCCACTGCAGCCTGTGCATCTCACCCCCCCCGCAGCAACTCTATATCCACCAGTTAAAAGAAATACAACTAATGTGTTGTGTCATATTAGCTGTACACATATGGTGTTCTTAGTTTCCATACCTCCTGTGTTTTATGAGCGACTTGTCAAGTCTTGGCAGACGGCATAAAACACGATTAAACATGATAGTATATAAAACCATGCTCGTATCGACTACAACCTATAGAAATGCATAAC
>NW_011354149.1:0-5591 GCF_000735185.1 Notothenia coriiceps | reverse complement strand
TACGAATAATTCATAAAGCTGACTCAAGAGAACACACCAACAGACTGTTTTTTAAGTCAGGACTCTTGAAACTCAAAGACATAGCTGAGCTGCAGACATTATCAGTAATGCACAGGGCAAAAAGGAGAATGTTACCAGCATATTTACAACAGTTGTTTGTTTTTGGATCAGACAAGGAAGACCACAGAAGGAAATTAAATTTTAAGCATCCATATACAAGGACTACTCTTAAACAAATGTGTATTTTGGTGGTTGGTGTACAATTGTGGAATTCTCAACAAAAGGATCTAAAGAATTGTATTTGTATTTATCAGTTAAAGAAGTTGTATAAATTAAGAAAGATGGGACTATATGAAGCAGAATGTGAATAAGTCTATGTACTCTGATCCTTCATGTTTTTGATGGTGATGTCTCCTCTGTATTTGCGGGTCCCATTGTTATTATTTTTATTATTATCATCATGCGTCCCTTTCCACCTTCTTCTCTAGTAGGACTCAGATGAGGGTGTTGCACTTTTCTTTCTCTTTTCCTTATACATGTGATGTTTTGGTGTTGTTTTGTTTCTTTTCGTTAACCGTCAAGTGGGAAATAAGTAAAAAAATGTTGTGTTTTCTCTTAGTATCCTAAGATACTGTTATGTTTGGCTGTGAAAAAAATAAATTATTATTATTATGAAGAGCAGACCATCTATTTGTATTTATTTTGTTTTTTTTAGAAAGGGGCAGGTCAAATAAGATTTTATTCTTCTCCCTGCTCCTTTTCGCTCAATGGTAGAGTCATGTTTTGTAGCAATTATTGTACATTTGGTTTTGCGTACCATGAGCGGGACAAATAAAAATGAAATGAAATGAAATAAACATAATGTGTTCAATGACCAACCCTAGGTCAAGTTTAATAGCTATAAATTGGCTGTTTGAAGGTAACACAAGCATGCTGAGGCTACTTTCCATGGAGAATCAATAACTGTTTGATTTCCCTGTCTCGTTGCATAAAATGAGCACAATATGCTTAATGTGTGAGAGGTGTTGCTAATCAATACCAAAGATCCATGGTTTCTTGAAATGTTTCTGTGCATATATGAAATAACCTTCTCTTTCCTCCTTTCAGCCAACAATCTTTGGGACTTGTACCAATGAGAGAACACGGTTTGACAACAGACTGGTAAGACACCTCAATCTAAACTTTTTAACTGAATAAGTACGCTCGCAAACAAGGACATTTGGGTTTTGAGGGTTAACGGGTGAAGTTGTGTTATAATTGAATAACAGGAAGTAAAGGGAATTTAATTACTTAAAATTCCCAAGGATAACATTTCTCAAAGCAGCAACAGATGCCTGTGTGGGTCTGTTTTTTCAGAGCTATTTACCCTTTAAATATGGTGGAATCTTACATTTTTGTTCATATTAATACCTTTTTTAAATAATGTCCACCATTCAAGCATTGCCCTGCATGGCAGATGGTAATAATCTTTTCTCTTTTGACGATAACATTTTTTGGAGGAACACAAAGACTTCCTTGGTCTCTGTATAATGCAAATGGAAATTGCAGATGCCACAAAAAGCCAATTAACCAGCAAAAAAGAAAATGATTAAGCTGCCCGGTTGTTTTCCTGGCTAGATCTATCTGAGGAGGGGAGTCTGTGGTGAGGTTCTGCCAACTGGCACACAGCTTATTTAATTACTTAGCCCTGCGGCACCAAATGAATACGGCAGATTTATGGATTTGTCGATTTCCCATTTATCAGAAAACAATAAAAGCGTCCCTTTATGCTCTGTCTCCAAAGCACTGCTGGTCCCCGTGACCAATAAGCAGGATGCTCTGTCTTTTTTCCCAGTCTGGTCTCAGTAATGGACTGCAGCAGGTGGGTGGGCGGTCCTGTGTTCATTCTCAGGTACAATATGTATTGGAGAGCCTGATCATGAAAGACTTGTTGAAACCCTTTGAGAGTGCGAAGAGCCAAAACTGGTCCAAGCCAGGCTGGATTATTTATGTTTGTGTCACAATGTGTGTCTAATTGTGTGCCCTTGACTCCTGATCTGTGACGTAGTTAAAGCAAATACATAGATAGTTGGTTGGTTGGTTGGTTGTTTGGTTGGATTGATGGATTGAAATGGCTTTTAAAGAGGCCAAAATATCCCTGTTGTTCATCACCCCACTCAGGATACACGCACCCATTGGGGGTCCAAAATCAGAGTTGTAAGGGTTCATCAATCAATCAACCAACCAATCAATCAATCAATTAATCAATCAATCAATCAATCAATCAATCAATCAATCAATGTTTATTTATATAGCCCAATATCACAAATGTTACATTTGTCTCAGTGAATTTCACAGTTTGTACAGAATATCAGTATGACAATATTTTAGGTTCATGTGCTAATGCTAATGAGAACCACCACATGAGATAATGAAAGGCTTTCTTCATAGCTGGTTTAAGTCTAGCGTATAATCCACTCAGACTTCATTTCCCTCTTCCTAAAGAGCTGTGAGGTTAGATGAGCTTTCTCTTCCTCTCTTATGGAAATCTCTTATGCATTTGCATTGGCCTCAAACGTGTGTAACCACAGGTGAAACAGGGGCAGGCGCTGCCTGGGGATTATGTTAACATTATGCATGCTGAACAATAGCACCCTCAGTGGGAGATACAGACCGAGAAGACATCCGCCATAATATCACCAAAGGCGGCTTAACTCTCATGCATCGGGAGGCTTTGCAGGATTATTCTAATAATAAAGGCAGAATTGTTCCTAAATCCTAAGTGATTTCTTCACCCTTATGGACATTGTACTCACCATTGTATAGTGGATACATTGAGCATGCAGCTACGTTTAACTCTGACCATGAACCTCTATCACCGAAGGTTTAACTGGGATGAGCACTATCCATTTCTAAATAGATACAAATATGACAAGATTTGGTGCAACTGTAATTTAATTGATGAGTGCTTTAATTCAATGGCAGATAATTCAGTGCAGTAATTTGTATACAGTTTTAATTAAAGATGAGAAAAACAGATGACCAAAACAGCACCAAATGGCTAATAATGGATCGGGAGCCTTTGCCCATTAAAAAGGATTGGTATCCCATGACAACCAAAGCAGGATGCTCACTGAGAAAGCAAATACTGTGAATTTAAATGAATGTTAAGCTGGTTGAAAATCTCTTTGTTTGTGCAGTTCTCTGCTAATAATACCAAATAATTTTAGGAGTAATGTAGTTCTTACATATTTCAGTAACAATTCATATAACAAGCTCCAAAATAATTAACTTCATGTATCTTAATCCCTACACAGACATTATTGTAGAAGGAATTTGGAAACGGGTTTTGGAAGGAGCTGCATGCTAGAAGTAATATTCCCGGACATATTGCTGGCTAAATGGTTAAACTACTGTTAGTCAATATATAGTTAGAGTAAAAAACTCCATCAAATATCACCTCATTGTCATTTTAGCCTTCATGTTTATGTACAGATTCAACAAATGTGACACTATGAATTGATAAATTATGCTAGATGTACAAGGAAGATGGACAGACTAGCTGTTGCTATATGCACATTTATGAGGTAGGATTTATCCTTTTGCTAATTAAGGAGTGCCAGATGTACTAAAACATGGACGTTGGACATGGACAGGCTAGCTGTTTACTCCTGCTTGTAGTCTTTATGCTAAGGTAATGCTGCCATTAAGCTGACCTTAGCTGCTGTGGAGTACATTAGGATGCTGCTAATTGCTGAAAGCTAATTTGAGGTAGGATTAAGCAACAATGTCTGTTACAGGAAATTAATCTTGGTATGTGTGACTGTGCGGCCAATGTTCTGCCAAAATGTTTTTCACTCGTACTTCATTTTAGCATTTGGCCTTTCCCCTTTTGTTAATGTCACAGACCTAGAGCATCCGTTATGTAACACCTAAACTATGCTGAGAACGCTAGGATAAGTACGTGATGCATGAATGATGTGTGTTTAACTCTAAAGTCCAGGATGGTTGCATAAGCCTGGTGTAAGGTCACTGGTTATGTTAACGTGTTTCTCATAGAAAGCAGAAGTGATCTCCTTCAGAGGCCTGATGTTCCTCCAACATCAGCAGCCCTCTGCTGGGAACATGGATGTGGGCCAAAACAACAGTGCTGCATTTTTCCTCCTTGTCCATTTGTGGAAGTTTCACATAGTTGGCAGCTGGAATTAGCGATCAACTTAATTCAAGTATGGTGTATGTTATCTAAAGGGATGCAACCGTGACACAATCTGGTCCTGCATTAATCAAGAAGTCATGGTTACAACAGGCAAACACTATGTGTTTACATGCACCCAAATAAAGAGGTCACAATTCATCAGTAACTCTAAATGTCATGATTTGTACTTGTTACTCTTTAGTTGTGTCTGTCAAACCTGATGAACAGCATAGACAAAGACAGCTGTCTATAAAATACAAGACAGAATGCTGTTTTTTGAAACCGCACTGACATTTTAGTTGGACATGTAATCCTGTTAGTCTACATGTGATGAGTGCCATTTGGAGGCCGGATCATTCCAAAGCCCCATACATTACCATGAGTACTGACATTTTAACATGGGTGGTCCCTCAGGGAATTAAACTCCTGACCCAGGCTAAGTTGGGAGCAGGGTTCCACATGGCCCTGTTGAATATATTATTTTGATGGCAGATGTTCACAAATATGGTGTGATGTCATCTGGTTTGGTTCAGAGTGCAACATGCGGACATTCAATAAATGAATTATTAATGAGAATGGCGCTACCTATAGCCTACTGATGTTTCCAGCAGATACAATCGTGTGAGATACAACCGTGAGACAATTCAAGCTAAACCAGAACTTGTCTAGGGGTCAATAAAGAAATGTAAGATTTTTTATTGAACAGTTTTGCCAAGAAAAATTCAGAAAGGCTTAGCTTTTCAATCCCCTCCTCTATTCATTACTCCTCCTTGTGACTCTTGGCCTCTATCGTTTAAAAAAGGTTTATTATCTCATCTTTTTTAAATGATGAGTTGCATTACCTTCCGCTCTATTTTTACCCTTGTTTCAGGGTGGGGGCCATGAGTGACGACCTGCATTGCTACATGGCAACAAATTGGAATAAAATGGACATGGTTCTTCTTATTCCTGCCTTAAGAAACAACAGAAAATCGATGTACCTCATCTTCACAAGGCAATGTTGTATGCTAAACATGTTATAAATGTGTCTGTTGGTTAGCAGTTTTGGTTAGCAGTTTTACTTGTGGCGTTTCAGCTGTAAAGATCTGCATACAACTAGTCTTTCTTGTAAGCAAGGATTTGTATGTTGCTCACAAAACCATTACTAATCACTTTTAAAATAATATCACAATTATGCTGGGACAAGACTCATGCTTGGTAAGGTTAAAGGTCACATGTCATGGCCATTTCCACTGATCATAATTCCATTGTCGAGGTATACTAAAATAGAAAAATACTGTGCAATTTTCCAAACTCGCATTGGTTTTGCATACAGCATATCTGAAAAGTATGTGTATTCAGCATTATTCACTTTCTCCACTAAACGGCTCGCTGCAGCTCCCCCCCCCCTCCCTGTGAGCCCAGTGTGCTCTGATTG
>NW_011354148.1:0-6361 GCF_000735185.1 Notothenia coriiceps | reverse complement strand
GTTTGTAGGTGACCAAATACTTATTTTCCACCATAATTTGCAAATAAATTCTTTAAAAATCAATGTGATTTTCTGGATTTTTTTTTTCTCATAGTTGAGGTATACCTAGGATGAAAATAACAGGCCTCTCTCATCTTTTTAAGTGGGAGAACTTGCACAATTGGTGGCTGACTAAATACTTTTTTGCCCCACTGTATATGTGGATGTCCAATCAGTTTCAACAGGAGAGGTACATTCTTCAGTGCATGCTATATTGACTGTAAAAGATGAGGTTACCTTCTCACAGGCTTTAGTCAGCCAATCACTGAAAAATGTGTCCTAATCTATAACCTCATCTGCACTCATGTTTTGTGATGTCATTTTCGGCATAACTAGTTTGCGTACAAGCCAAATTACATGGAAGTTCTTTGTTATGCCACCGTGAGAGCCGTGACAGGAATCATCACGTTTCCAGATTTTCCTTCCGTGTATCTTTCCCACTGAGTCTTGTGAAATGTTCACCGAAGCTATTAGGGAATTTCTTCAAATTTCGCAGAAAGATAAACTGGGACACAAGCATGAACTGGTTATAATGTGGGGGTCAGCTTCACTGTGAACACAAAACACATGTTGTCTATAACCCGGGATTCAGTTACACAATTTAATTCAACAGGTTTAGCAAGTAATGCAATGTCATCTCGAGCAAACTGTCTGACTAACCCTAAGGGGAAATGTAAGCTGAACGTATTCTCGGAACTTCTTTCTATAAATCACTTTCAAAGGAACTTAATTTGCCTGCCCATACTGTTCAGGATGTGGGTGTAGATCTGCAGAAGCAGGAAGCGTTAGACAAAAGGTCTCTTTCTCCAACATGTAGTAAACTGAAATTCAGCTGCGGTTTTTAAACCGACAGCAGCACTGAGATAATCTATCCGCTCTCTCAGTCTCTGACTCGGATAACGCATTAAGGAGGGTAATAATAACTAAAGAGGTTTCATTTGAAACTTCCAAGTAAAGCATCTCACCCCATGAAGAGAGCAGGATACATAAAGCTGGAAAACCATTTGGGAAAAACGAGGGGAAAAATGACGTGTTAGCCAGTAGAATACAATTTGATTAATTTTTCATCATCAGATTCTTTGTTGCAATTCAATGTCGAAATGATAATATACCAAAACATGTAACTTGCATACTTCTGTTTCCCAGTTTTGCAAGCATTCATTGTATTAGATAGTTAAAAACTATAGCTGCAAAAAATGATTATTGTCATTATTGAAAATGGTGCAGATTATTTTCTTTTGTACTTGATAACTCAACAACTTGTCAAGAGAAAAAAAGAATCGAAATCTATTTTGAACATCATTTTGGTTATAATTGTGAAATTAGCTGGTTCCTGCTTTGCAAATTAAAAATATTTGATGTTTTTCTTTGACTCATATGATTTTAAAGTAAACATTTTGTATTTGTTATATTAATCCTCCATATTTCAAAAGCCCAAACATATTTCAAATAAAAGAGGAATAAGAAAAATTGCAAATCTTCAAAGCAAACCAAGTGAATTCAGAATGACAAAGTGAATTGTGGTACTTCTGCTTTAAGAAATGACTGATTGTCAGAAGAGTTATCAAAGGGATCATTCATTCACGCGTCGGTCCATTGAGATTTTTAGTTGTCAGACATCTGAGAACCACAGAATCACTTGTACAGCTTTAGTTTTCATTCACAACCTCTGGAAGGCGCATTGTAACACACGGTGGTGACAGTGCAATACATTTTACTTTGCTCATTAACCGCATTTAAGGGATTCTCATGTTGTGGAAAACCCAGAGGGTCCATATGAGATTACGACTGAACAATTCTGAGCCTGAAGAAGATTTCTTATTTACTGTCACGCAGCTTGACCGTTAAGAATGTGTATTTTTGTCTGTCTTGTGTTTCTGTGTATGTATATTGTGCCTTTATCCATCATCTGTATGCATAATCTCAAAGTGGAATATGTAAGTCTTTTGTTTGATACATTTATCACTGCATTGTTCTATTATCTAAAGTGTTATCTTACTTATTTGTCCTTTCTGCACTGTATTTGAAAGTCGTCTTTCTAGAAAACTATAATATCAATGTTTGGGAGGAAAGGTTTATGTCCGTCGCTCATTGTTTAAGTGAAGAGCTAAAATGGTTTCTTGGCTTGCTGTAAATTCCAGAAATGTTTCCAGGAAAATCAATCTCAACTGAATCTGTTGTTCTTATTCACTCCACGTTCTGCTTTCTTTTTGAATTATGCTTCCTTTTAAAAAGGTGATTCATTTATTTTATTGCGGTGATACCCACCATAGCTTAGAGACAATCATCTATAGAACATGGCATTTTTTAATGCAGATAACTAAAGGGAAAATATTTGTTCTCAGTCTTGACACGAACATTAAGAACCCATACACATTTGTATTTTCTGTTTATTTCTATACTCTGTCTGCATGTCATGTCTATTTTGAAGTATACCATGACCATGTATTGTTGAAGGGGGCTGTATTCTTCTGTATCCTCTCTTTCTTTTCGATGCCAAATGCTGTTATTATTTGTAATCGTGTGTTTTGTGTTTCCGACATGTATTTCATCTCATCTTCGAGGACTTGTGAGGTCACATGGGGTTATGTAAAGAGCCTGACTGTGATCCTGAAAACTGATCATAATAATCGATGCTAAATGAATTACCATAATCACTATTTCCCCCACATTAGGTGTTTGGGACCTCGACACAGTGCTGTATGGTTTTCCTGTGTTCACTCAATACAATGTAAATAAACTTTAAACAGTTTCGATCACAAGTTTGTTTATTTTTACATATATAATATGCAATTACATTTGTACATACTATATGTAAATGTACTAACTACAGAAGACAGTGCTGCTGCAATGAGACAATTACTGAAAGGCATAACATAATTAAATAACAGTAGAAAAAGTGCTGACTAAAAATGATCAAGAATATTGTATGATTGTCAAAGCTCTAGTCTATACTTTAAACCATTTTCAATCTTTCTGCACCAGTTGTACTATTTAAATGCTTTTCTATTATCTTGAGTTTCATCAGAGCATGTTGCAGTTTTATTTTACAAGGCAAGGGTTTGTTTAAGAGCTTAATAAATCTTAGTAGGGCGATGTGGTCTCCCCTCCAGAGGGAGTTTCTCTCCCAAACACTCTCTCCCCCCCCCCCATTCTGAAACGCCTCCATTGGACTCCTTTGTTTACTTCTGTAACATAATGTGATCACTATGTAACACTCGCAATTCTATTGGATAGCGCTCCAACACATTGTACGTGATAGGCTAAGAGGCGGGACATCTCTAGCAGTTGACCAATCACAACAGAGCCAGCAAGCTAACCAATCAGAGCAGACAGGGCTCTGGTTTCAGACAGAGGGTGAAAAGAGGTGCTGCAGAGCTTTTTCAACATTTAAGCATGGTACATTTCACAGTAGAGGCACAAAATAGTCATATGAACCTGCAAATGAACACAATAGGATCTCTTTAAAGTTGAGCCACCTTCCATACAGTCACTTAAATAGGGGAATGCTTTTTTGCACAAAGAGGAAACACATGGAACTAGTAATAACTAGAAATGCACTCAGAGGGCACAGGCATCTCAAAATGTAATAAATAAATAAAATAATTTGTGTAATTGCCCATGTGATTTTGATTAGCTTTCAAATATAACGCAGCTTCATGTGCACAGCAGAATGAGGCTACGTGCTTACAAGCAGCAGTCTAGGTTAAACCCATGAGGTTGAATCTGAGGACAATCAGGAAGCAGGTCCTTCTATCCCTCACAACCCCATGATGGTCAAGTCTGCATGACTCAGTCCGGTGGAGGTCAGGTGATGCAGGTCAGGAGTAGAAGTTCTCAGCCAACTTCCTCATTCTTTTATTGCAACGTTTGATTTCGGTTGCTGGTTTGGCGGGATTGCTGCGACCTTCATCATTTAGATCTCTAAACCTAACGTTGTCCTCTAAATCATCTTTGGACAGATCTACCACATCTTCAGAAGGTATTTCACATATCATTAATCGTTTATCAACCGGGGGCCCTTTAGTGTCATCCCCTTTCAACTCCTCTTTAGACAGGTTTGGATGGTAGCACCGATAATAAATGATTTTTAAAACGAGACCAAGGATATAGACTGCAACAACAGTGACCACAGCGATTACAGCATATGGCAGTTGAACTTCAAACAATGGTGGATCCGTGATCATCTTCCAGCACCACAAACTGCAGAGGACGGAAATGTCCACCAGTATGTACCCGTGGTAGACCATAGTCTTGCACCTCGTCCCCCCTTTGAACGCGTTAAACCAGTCGAAATACCAAATAAGGGCCACGGTGGCTCGGTAAAGCCACTCTCCGCAGGGGCTACTCATGAAGTCGGTCTTGGATCGCCAGAGGAAGAAGAACAGAACTAGCCAGGAACACAGGAAGTGGGTGAAGATGAAGCAGGGCAGCACGGAAGCAAAGAGGGCGAGGGCAGTGAGGCGAGAGGAGATGAGGAGCAGGTTCCACAGGAAGTACACCACCGATGAGATCAACTGCTGCTTCTCCTTGTCGGGCAGGAAGGAGCGCATGGAGCGATGGTACATGGTCACACTGAGGGCAATGGCTGACATTGAACCGACCGCCTTCGACACTGTTGGGAAGGAAAGAAGTGCATCATCAGAAATGCTTAAACTGACTGTTAATCAACAGGTCTACTCTGGGTAGAATATGGCTGGTAGGCCCTGTTCTGTCATTCGCTTTCACAGCAAACAACAGACCAAAAACAGCTAGCTACAATTGACTATTTTCCAACATGGAAACTTTACCAGGGAGGCGTAGCAAAGAGGAGCAAGAGATGCTAAATGTGTTAGCTGACAGCCATGAGCTGACTGTTCACTGCGGGTGTCCAAAAGGATTGCTGAACTCCAGTTACAAAACCACCGCACAGGAAATATGATTTAAAACAGGAAAGCTTGCAGTATACATACATTTAAGTAGCCTGCATCAAATCAAATCAGGTTTTATTTATATAGCACATTTCTAAAACTATTTTTGGTCGAGCCAAAGTGCTGTACATATAATAATTACCTTACAGTAAGGACACTATACAGTAAATACAACAGCACAATTTGTGCAGAATATCAGTATGAGAAAACGACAACCTCTGACCTTATACCCTCACATCGTACAAGGAAAAACTTCCGGAGAAACATTACATTAGCATTAGCATCCAGTTAGCATAACATTAGCTATCTTACTGGATAATTGTATAGTTAGTACGAATGCTGTGCAACTATAGTTCTTCAAATCTTTATATCTTATTATTATTATTTCAACCAATATTTTGCCGTCCGAGAACTTCAGCCTACTTTCAGCTACAGAAACCATTCAAATGCCAAAAATATTCAGCCTTTTCAGCATATGGTGGGAAACTTTCAACTTTTTCAAAAGTTCAATATTTTTTTTAAATATTCAGCTTTTTAAACTCTTTTTTTTAACATTTAACTCAATGGGAGGAACCTTCAAATCCTCTTTTACCTACACCTTGCAACAAATGCTTCTCCTTCTCCACATACTTTCAGCTTTCATTCCAACTTTAAAAGGATCACAAGACCCTCAGCTATAAAACTTGTTCTTCAGAATGTTCATATCTTTTAAACTTTTTGAAATATTTAACTTAGTTTGGAGCTTGGTAAAGAGGCCTTCTTCAGATTTTAACATTAGTGTGTACTCACACTTCACATGTGTGCTAACAGTCCAGCCGTGAAGACATCTACGTGACAGTTTTGAGATTTCTTCAAATGCCGTTGCCATGGCAACACAATGCTCACCATGAAACACGGTTTTCTCATAACTTCAGGGCAAATGCTCCAAACGGCCCAAAACTTCACAGGTTTGGTAACGACGCGTATTATGGGGTGTCATCAAATGCCGTTACCATGGCGACAGATCACTCGCCATCAAGTTAGTTAAAAAGTTTGCAGTTAAAATATTATGATGCTTTTCAAAGCCTTTTTACTTTATTTTCTTCTCTTATCACACATTCATTCACTACTACGTACATCTGATATTGAACTCCTTCAGCCTACTTTCAGCTACATAAACCATTCAACTATTACATTATTCAGCTATTTCAGGACATTGAGGCTATACATTTATTTGTTTATCCTTTTTTTAAACCTTCTTTTAAATATTAAGCTTCTACACTATTTTTCCTACTCTTCCAGTTTAACATTTCAATTTCAAGTTTTCAACAAAGTCATTGCAATGCATTTGAGCAGAAACAATTTTGATTCAAATCATTTCACTTTTCTGCATTTCTCCGCTAAGTTCAGCAACACACTTACTTTTTGTAGCT
>NW_011354147.1:2500-6269 GCF_000735185.1 Notothenia coriiceps | reverse complement strand
ACAGCAGAAGAAGACAGACAGGAAGTAAACACTAAAGGGAACAGCAGAAGAAGACAGACAGGAAGTAAACACTAAAGGAAACAGCAGAAGAAGACAGACAAGAAGTCAACTTTGACAGTACATGACCCCTGCGTTTTCCTGTAGAAAGCCTATTTGTGAGTTCGTTTTCACTCTCTTGACAAACACTTCACGTCTAAAGCGACGTCGCAGAGGCAGGTTACACTGGACTATTGAAACAGGAATTTCTTAAGGAGTGGCTTTCTGTTCACACACACACACACACACACACACACACACACACACACACACACACACACACACACACACACACACACACACACACACACACACACACACACACACACACAAGACAAAGGCAGTGTGCAATATGAAACTGGCCTACCACGGCGGCACAACAACTATGAAAAGTCACCTGAATGCTGTAAGTAGTAGCTTAGCTTAGTTGTTGTCCAGTTGCCATGACGCAGTTGCTTTATCCGCCGTTCAAACAGTAACCTTACACATGATAGAAACGAGCGCGCGCCGAATATTCGCTGCTGATTAAAAGGGTGAACAGAGTTGGACAGTGATGGAAAACCGCAATAACAATGTTTTAATCAATATTGTGTGTCTAATTATTGATTCATTTGGAAAGTAGCCATGTAATAAGCAGGGTAATATGCAGTAATCCAGCCACTGTTGGGGTTTCTTTCATTTTATCCCTTATTTCTTTCATCCCTCGCTCACACACACACTCTTTCATGCCTTTAACATTCAAAGCGTCACTTTAAAGCACACACACACTTCCTCACACAGTGAACTGAGATAACTGGGTTTTATCTGGTGTGCAGAGGTTTCTGACCTATGAAGGAGCGTCTCTTGGTGCTGAGTTCAGTGGCCGTGCGGACGTTTGTGCACAGGTTCAGCATGATGAGCATGGTGAAGATCATGATGATGCTCTGCCACAGCAGCAGCGTCTCGAAGTAACGGCCAAATCTGATGGAGGAAGACAAAATCACACGTTAATTTACAATGCAACATGCGGCAGCTTTTATAACGTTATTTAACACCTCCAAAAAAGGTACCACTGGACTTTTTGTCAACTTCCTGTCCTAAAAGAGCCATATTGTCTTTGCCCACCTGTAAATAATCCCAATAACTTAGTGAATACAATCAATTTAAGACATTTTATAAATAATTAGCAAGCATAATTTCATTTGACATGCTTTCAATGCACCATCTGCTGGTATTCGGTTATTTTAGTACTGCCTTGGGCTAGTGGATAATCTGTTTTACATAATTGTGTCCATTTCAGAATTTGCTGCAATTCAATGAAAGCTTATGAGGTGATGCTTTTTAAGCCGAACTATAGAGAATATTTCACTGATTCCTAAAACATCCCAACGTTTGTTATATGTTCCGTATAATTAGATTTATAAGCAAAAAAAGTGTTAAAATAGCAGATTGTTGGATGAAGATTTGCAGCTGTTACATAACTGATGACATCTGTGAGTTGTTAATCTGTTGGTCATGTGTCTCTGCCTCTTTAGTATGTTACAGCACATGGAAGTTTAGGAGATTTTTGCATCCAATTCAACAGCTGCTGCTCAATGGAAAAGAGGCTTTAAGGACCATCTTTTTCAAGCCGAATAATAGTAACTATCCCAGTGACCCTTACTAAAACTAAAATGTTGATCTATTAAAAATACAGTTAGATTAATCGTCAAAAAAGTATTAAATATGCAGATTTTTGAATGCAGGTTTGCATCCAATTGAACAGCAGCTGTGCAATGTAAACAAAGCTTGTAAAACCATCTAATTGAGCCGAATTATAGAACATATCCAACTGACTCGTGAAACATCCCAACTTTTGTTATATTAATTATATTTTTGAACTTAAAAGCAAAAAAGTGTTAAATATGCAGATTTTCCAATGGAGTTTGGTGACCACACAGCAGACAGGGGAAAGGGGGGAATTGTGCATTACCTGAATAGTATCCTGAGGATGTTAGCCACCAGAAGGACCAGGCACACATATGTGGAGAAGCCCTCAGCGTTTTGGGTCCGGCGGATGTCTCTGTATTGCGGGATGTAGGGCACCAATCCCCCGAAAACCATGGCACCAGCAGCCACCCAAGTTACCAGGCTGTGGAACACGGCCACAATCTGATTAAACATCTCATCCTCCATCTTCAGATGACTCCCAGAAGGTGTGCAGTGACGCCACCCGGCTTAATTGACACTCGTATTGTGATTTAATGGAGCAAGAAGAGGATATCCGTGTTTATCGTTCATAATCACATGCACAGACAAACAGTATGTTTTACTGCCACGACATCACAAGCAAGGCAGATAATTGGAAAGCAGCCTGGAGCTAAAACATCAAGAGATGAAATCACAAATATGTGTTAAAGTGCAGTGCAAAGAGAAAAACACTACAAAAAAACAGCGCTGGTTTTTGCAGCTGGTACTATCCAATGTGTCTAATTCAAGACTTTTGTGCCTTTAGATTGCGTTGTTTTGATGCAGCTTCACTAAACTCTGAAGAATAGACTCCCAAGGTTCCTGAAAATGTCATGAAAAAATATAATGTTCTGCATTAAAGGCTCCTTTTTGCAATAGTTTCCTCAGTGACTGGCCCAGTGTGTTTCTTTTGATGAGAGCCCACACTTCCTGAAACGTAATGTGTTTAGTCAAAGATATTGGACTACGTCAAGATAGTTCTCTCTTTGATCATACACGGTTTGCAGTGACAAAAAGGCTTCTTTAATTTTAAATGAATATCATGTTTAAAGTTAATAAAAAATGATCCGTCAAATTGTACTAAACTGTTTTGTTATCGAAAAATAACTGCGATACCAATGATTTAGACAGTTGGATTAGCCCCGTTTGTTACTTCAGAAAACGTCACGGGTTATAACAAAGATATTCAACTCAACCAAGATAGTTCACATCCTACCAGAAACGATGTGTTTTACCGCCTGACGCTAAATTACCTCAGGTTTCTGATCAAAAATCAAAACAAATTCTTCAAAAGGTTCTTATTGCTATTCGTTTCTCACTGACTGGCCCATAGTATTATTATTATTTGTATTACAGCCCACACTTATGGAAACGTAACGCGTCATGCTTTACGACAAAGATTTTCGACTGAATCAAGATAGTTAGCATCCTACCGGAAACTCAGCCAAGATAGTTCACAGTCTAACACTAGCGCTTTGTTGTACTACCCCAAACTAAATTGTTTGGGTTTCACGTGTCTTGAAACTTGAACTATAATATATATTTGATTTTCAAAGTGTCTCAGTGTCACTGACTGACCCAGTTCGTTGTTTTTATCAGGGCCCACACTTCTTTTAAACGTGATGCGTTTAGTCAAAGATATTGGACTACGTCAAGATGGTGCTTACACTTCCAGTACCGTAATATGTTGTGCGTTACGACAAAAATGTTTAACTCGATCAAGAAAATTAACTCGATAAAGAAAATTCACATCCTCAGAATCCGTTTTCATTACATTTCATCAGAAATGTACAGAAATGTAATGTAAAATATTAAATATTATATTAAAGTTTCTCTATTATACTTTTCTTCTCTATTGCCATTGTTTCCTAACTGACTTAACCCATGATTTTTTTTAGAGCCCACACTTTCTGACACGTCACGCGTTTGATCAAAGATCAAAGATATTGGACTACGTCAAGATAGTTCACGCTTTGATTGTATAGGATTTTCAGTGATAATATGCCGAAAAGAGATACTACAGACA
>NW_011354146.1:0-3307 GCF_000735185.1 Notothenia coriiceps | reverse complement strand
CATGCTGTGTTTTGTAGGCTGGTATAAGCGTTGTTGTGTTGCCAGTGGGGCAATTGCTAGTGGTGTGACAGATGCGCTGGAGCCTCACACCAAAGGTTGTTCCGGCGTTACTGTGATGCCACTTTCCATTTCCCCTCCAAGTGACGGCAATGTGCCCGTCTGGCATCGAGGAACAACTCATTATCCAGCCTGGCGCTCGCTCCCCCACAGGCAATCCAAAAGACTAATAACAATGACAATGCGAGAAGACAATGGGCCACTCTTGGTTGTGATGGCAGATTCTGGCGGCTGACAGAAGCCAAATACAAAAACACAGAGCTATATTTTTTCCAAAGTGTGAAGCAGCTGAGGATTGTTAGCAAGCTGGAATAACGTGATATGTGAGATGCCGCAGTTGTGTCGATTCCAAAAACTGGCATCGGGAACAAAACAGAATGGAAATGTCCGTATAAGAAGGTTCGAATTGACTCGTGCAAGCTTTAATTAAGGGAATCATTAGCTCACAGCGAGGCTATTTTCTCATACTCTGCTGAGCTTGTGTCACAGTCGCAGGATGGAGAACACTCTCACTGTGCTTTCTAGATATCTATTCCCAGTTTCTAACCCTACTTTCTTCTTCGTAAATGATCTAATTACTTCATTATACAATTCTGGCCTAATGTGCTTCAGGAGGCAGACAGCTTGGATTAACGGTGGCACTAAGCGGCAATTACAGACAATTAGTTCATAAATCAACTTTTAAACAAATTATAGTGCCAGGCAGAGCAATGTGAGCCACGCTGCGAGAGGCCGAGAGGGCATCGTGGGTTCCAGTTTCCTCTTTATACTGACGTCCTTAATCTGACACTGTTTTTCTTAATATTATAATATAAGTGCTTATAATTAATGCTTACTTGATTTGACTTCGCGATTTGAAATGATGCAATTATCGAATCGCAAAGCCTGCGATTTCTTTTTTTTAAATTTGTTTTGTTCTTGTGTGACAGTCATCCACACCAATCAGAAGTGCTGTGCTCCACATGTACCAGCCATTGTTAACCAATCAGAAGTGGCCCATGATAGAAGGTGATAGACAGATTGATCCAATCACCTGCCAAGTGTTTTTGAAAGTGCCTGCCCTTTCCAAATGGCTTCCAGTGGAGCTTTCCTAGATGGTGAAACAAACCATCTGAGTCAGGTTAGTAATGCTCCATCACATGTTTCTATCACAGGGTGAATCTTAAACTGAAGCTTGACTTTAAAGCAACCCAACGGAAGTTTCATGTAAGTTTAGTTCTTTCACTCGTAGCTCGGGCTGCGGGGGTGCTAGAGACGGGAGCACGTTGGTGCAACCTTCCTAGCCGGAGATATGGCCGCATTTTACAATAAAATTCCCTTGGGTCGCTTAAAAACAAATATCCCGAATCGCAACATCTGTCAGAAAAATCGCAATTAGATTATTTCCCCAAATTGTGCAGCCCTACTGTGCATACAAATTAAATACAGCTGTCCTCAGTACAAGACAAATTAGGTCTTAATTAAGGAATTACAGATAAATAATCAAACAAAGGCAAAAAGAGATATGAACACTGCAGCAGGTGCAACAAGCACTACTTCTATAGATGAAAATATGAAGCCTGTGCGTACAGATCTTTATAAATTGCAAATAAACCACTACTTTCCTGAGTACAGCCATAACAACGTAACCACCAAAGAGGACACAACTAAGAAAGGACCGATACAGTATCTATCGAGAGCTATATGAACACTGCAGCACGTGCAACAAGCATTACTTCTATAGATGGAAATACTGTATGCAGGCTGTGCATACAACTGTATTTAATTTGCGAACAAACCACAGCTTTCCCAAGTACAACCTTAAAATAATTGACCACCTAAGAGGACAACATGTACAGATGATCAACCGAAAAAAAAAACGATTATTTCTGTAGATTATTATGTACAGCCTGTGCAAACGACTTTGAAAGAAGTGCAAATAAACAAATCATTTCTCAGAACACTATACAGATAAATTAACAACCGTGAACCGAGACAGCTATGAACATTAAAGCAGCTCCAAAAAGCCTTAATTCTTTAGATGGGAATATGCAGCCTGTGCGTACAAATCTTTAAACTGTAACATATTCTTCAATATAAGCCTTAAAATAATTGACCACAAAAGAGAACGAAGCTTGTAAATTACACATAGATTATCAACAAAAGGAGCTGTGAACATTGCAGGAGGTGCAACGAGCATAGATTTTAAATCCTAGTCTTTTTATAACATACATTTCTCGTGTTGGAGGAGCCTGTGACTTAAGTTATTCACGCTGTAGCTACATGTAATGTGCAAATGACAATGACACCTTGAAACTTGAACCCTCCTCCCCAGTGGTGCAGCAGAACTCTTCCCAACTAAACTTCCTCCGCTGGCTGTTAGCATCCCTCTGCTGCTGACTATGACAGGTTCACCTGCTGTGGGCTCACCTGTGTGTCTGTAAGCAGTGGAGAGGAAAGCACTGCATGCCTGAGTGAGTCCCAGAAACAACCTGCACCGTGGGGCCTGCACCGTGGGGCCTGCATCATGGTTTGTGAAACTCCTTAGCATCGCCAAGATCCCACTGGGAGACCGCCCTTAGCGGAGAAGGAAAAGTATAAGACCAGAGATGGCAAAAGTACACACATCCTTTCCTCAAGTAGAAGTACAGATACTCGTGTTTAAAAATACTCTGGTGAAAGTAGAAGTACTGACTAAACTTCTTTACTCAAGTCAAAGTAAAGAGGCTTTGAAATGTACTTCAGTAAAAAGTACCCATAACTAGCAGCTGTTTTAAAGAGTACCTGACCTCCCTTTATATTAATAGAACAATAATGTCATTGTTAGCTAATGAATGTTTCCATGGTGAACAACGGCAACATGACAACGTTTTCATTGGTCCCTCTTCTTTAGAGAAGACCAGGAAATGATGGATACACGGATCGTGTTCAAATCAATAGGCACCATTGTTGGGCAAGTTACTTTTAAAAAGTAACTAGTAATAGTTAAGTTACTGCTCTCAAAAAAGTAACTAGTTACTTTATTAGTTACTAAATTATAAAAGTAACAAGTTACTTTACTTTACTTTAAAAATAATAACAATAAAAATACAAGTGTTTGTGTTTTTTTTTGCTGACTAGTTCTCTGAAGGCAACAGACTCAACCGTTGCGATGGGCAGCATGTCCTCAACAACATACCTGGCAATCTCTTTAGTTGACTCAGGGTGACATGTGGCGATTTGAAAGAATCGTTTTTTGGCTGTTTAGATGGTGTTGCTCTCTCTGGGTCAC
>NW_011354145.1:0-2003 GCF_000735185.1 Notothenia coriiceps | reverse complement strand
CCAAACGTCGCTCCTGGACGATTATGGAGTGAGAGTGTGTTGGGATGGGGGATATTTGTCAGCTGCTTGTGTGACAGTCGGAGAGTGAATACTTTACAGCGGCCGCTGCCGCGAGTCAATGGGAGAATAAACTCCGGTAGACGAGCTGCACTGCAGCGGGCAGTAATGCAGCTGAACCACATTAATAAACAATGCACCACGGCACTCTGGAGAAAGGTATAAGGTTGGAGAAGTAGTTCTTTAATGTAATCTGGCTTTGTATGATTAAAAACTACCCGACTCAGTCCTCTATTGATGTTGTTGTGAGCTGTGTTGCGGAGAAAATCAGCGACGTAAAGCGCCGTGTGGGTCATAAGAAGGCACGTAAACGGTTACGTCATGACGCAAACGATTACGCAATAATTCACCTTTGAACCTAATTCACCTTTGAACCTAATTCACCTTTGAACCTGCATCTGTAACAATGAGTGGAGAAAAGAAAAGTCGACAATGAGTGCCGAGTGTTTAATGAGGAGTGGACAGCTAAATATTTTTTTTCCCGAAGTGCGATATAAGGCTGTATGTCTTATTTGCCAAGAAACCATTGCGGTTTGAAGAATACAATATCAGCCGCCACTTTTTCACCGATCTGCTACTGGCCCGGCCCGTCTGTGAAATTGTAAAAAAAAAGTTTGCCCACCCCTGATCTAGTAGATTGAAAAAGCAATTGTTACCGAAAACTTTCATTTGGATTTGCAATATGAATAGTTTATATAATAAAATTAAACCATATCGCCACGCAAAGTATCGCGATAATATGCTGTATCGATTATTCAATTAAAAGGTTTTAATGTCATATGGATATAAGCTACAGTGTAGAAATGGCAATGAAATTCTTCTGACCTGAGCTCCTCCCACAACACAACATACTGTGTGTATATATATATACCGGTGTATATATATATATAAAAAATGAAATACAAATAAATTGTTCAAGACGTCTATATGCGTGTAAATGGAATATGATATGTACAAGAACAGAATGTGAAATTAAATAATGTACATTAAGACTAAATTAAATGCGGTTCATTTCCCCCACCCCTAATATTAACCCTGTTCGCCATCGTTCCCAGGCTGCACGGGGCTGGAGGTGCTGTTGGGAATCGAACCGGCCTTCCAGGAGTTCAAGAACAGTCTGTTCAGCCGTGCCTCGCTGACGCTTGAGCGCAGTGTCCAGAGCAAAGAGGTCAACGAGAAGCTGGACGCCGCCATCGCCCTGTTCCTCGCCCGGCTCTGCCCCTTCTTCCTGCTGAAGCCGGCACACAAGTGCATCGAGTGGCTCGTCCACCGGTAGATAAAAACTATTATTCATATTTATCTTCCATAACATCAGCGTCCACTGTAAGGAGACGTAAGGAATTTCACTAGCTGTGTCTCACTGTGTCTTCTCCTATTAGCATTAGCACCTTTTCTTGTAAATATGTCTACTTCTTCCTGACATTATAAAGACTTTACTTGTTTTTTCCCGACCTTTTTAACGCAATTTTACACGTTTACTGCTTTATCAGTGTTAGAATAATATCACTTGTCACCGGCTTGAGTTTCAATCTCAGGATCCATGTATCTGTGATCCTCTCCAGAATGGAAGTAGTCATCACATACAGAGCATCAACTAGTTCCTGAACAGTGTCCTTCACATGCTGATATCCAAGAGAGGGAGTTCCACAGTCACAAGATGGAGGAATAGAAAGCAGTATTCAATGTTTACTTCAGATTAGCTCCACGTCAGAAATGATCATGCTTGTCATATGTCTCTCTCCATAGAGGCTGAATCATCATGTTAATCACATAGCTATCATATGCCTCAAACAGTCCTGATGCTCTTCTAGGTAATCACACATCCTGTCATGTTCACAGCTACAGTTGATACCTTTGATATCATGTGCTCTCTGATATTGGAAGAGGACATTCAGTGTTTTCCCAACATGAGTCAAACCCTATTATATGCTTTTCCACTTTGGAGG
>NW_011354144.1:0-3806 GCF_000735185.1 Notothenia coriiceps | reverse complement strand
TCAGAGAGATAGCAGCAATACCCAAGCTCCTCCCCCTTAAGAGAGATAGCAGCAATACCCAAGCTCCTCCCCCTTAAGAGAGATAGCAGCAATACCCAAGCTCCTCCCCCTTAAGAGAGATAGCAGCAATATCTAAGCTCCTCCCCCTTAAGAGACATAGCAGCAATACCCAAGCTCCTCCCCCTTAAGAGAGATAGCAGCAATACCCAAGCTCCTCCTCCTTAAGAGAGATAGCAGCAATACCCAAGCTCCTCCCCCTTAAGAGACATAGCAGCAATACCCAAGCTCCTCCCCCTTAAGAGACATAGCAGCAATACCCAAGCTCCTCCCCCTTAAGAGAGATAGCAGCAATACCCAAGCTCCTCCCCCTTAAGAGAGATAGCAGCAATACCCAAGGCTGTAGACCTATGCCATGGGAAAGAGACAGTGAGAGGAGAAAATGATGAACTGTGTCGAAGGTTGAATATCTAAGTAAATTATTCCCCAACAGACGTAATCCGTGGTTTTGTTACGTTGTGTCGCTGATTTTGATTTCTACTTCTGTGTTCTAGGAGAGTTTCTACCGTCCCGAAGTAAAGGTGAGACCCTCGAGTTAGAGATTGATGTTTTACCGATAAAGTAACTTTAGAATGTTTTATTGTTGATACATCGGATGCTAATTGTCCTTTTCAAATCTCATGAGCTCCTTTGTTACAGCGCTGGAGGTCAAGTCTTTGTGACGGAGCATTAGATTATCATATAAAGCCACATCATTCAAAGGGATTAGTAGATTAAATATATGTTGTTGTTTTCTCCAGTCATCGGGATGCAAGCACCGGCCAGCCAGCCAGTGATAGAGGTGGTGGAAGATGAAGATGAAGACCTGCAACAGGAAGAGGAAGAGCAAGGAGTGGAGGAGGAAGTGGAGGCTGCTGCTGCGGCGAAGGAGGAAGAGGAGGAGGCGGGAGAGGAAGAACTAGAGGAGGAAGAGGAGGATGATGAGGATGATGAGGATGATGAGGATGATGAGGACGATGACGAGTACTATGAGGATGATGAGGAAGAGTACGATGAGGAGTATGAAAAATATTATGAGGCGGAGGAGGAGGAAGGAGTGGAGGGGGAGGAAGAGGAGGAAGAGGAGGAAGAGGAGGAAGGAGTGGAGGGGGAGGAAGAGGAGGAGGAGGATGAAGAGGAGGAAGGAGCAGAAGCTGCTGAGGATGAGGAAGAGGAGGAAGAGGATGAAGAGGAGGAAGGGGCAGAAGCTGCTGAGGATGAGGAAGAGGAGGAGGAGGAGGAGGATGAAGGGGCAGAAGCTGCTGAGGATGAGGAAGAGGAGGAGGAGGAGGAGGAGGAAGGAGCAGAAGCTGCTGAGGATGAGGAAGAGGAGGAAGAGGAGGAAGGAGCAGAAGCTGCTGAGGATGAGGAAGAGGAGGAGGAGGAGGAGGATGAAGGGGCAGAAGCTGCTGAGGATGAGGAAGAGGAGGAGGAGGANTGATGATGATGATGATGATGATGAAGATGACAACGTGAAGGAGGAGGCAGCAGGAGAAGAGGCTGACAAGGAAGATGATGATGATGATGAAGAAGATGATGATGAAGAAGAAGAGTCTGAACGTGCAGCTGCTGATGCTGACAATGATGATGATGACGATAACGATGAAGAGAAGGCAGATGCTGCTGCTGATGATGATGATGATGATTATGACGATGATGATGAAGAGTCTGAACCTGCAGCTGCTGCTGATGATGACGATGAAGATGATGAAGTTTCTCCTGAACCCATCTCCACGTCAGAGGATGAAGAGTCGGCGGTGACTCCTGACTCTGAGTCTGATGCTCCTGTTGCCGTCGACGACAGTGATGAAGATGTCGCCCTTCTTGATGAACATGAAGACAAACACAAAGAGGACAGCGACGAAGACGTTGCTCTGACTGATGAAGATAACGATGAAGACGACTCAGATGACGATGCATTCACTGACTCCTCGGACGTCAGTGAATCTGCCCTTCTCTCCAGTGACGAAGAGGATGATGAAGATGACAGATTAGCGGAGGGTGTTGTGACAACCGACAGCGACGACATCCTTTTAGAAGACAGCGATGAAGACCTGGAGCTTGATCTTCCTCCTATTCCTGCTGCCAGTGAGGATGATGAAGATGATGAAGATGATGATGATCTAAAACTCCCTGAAGAGGAAGAGCTTCCTCCTTTACCTGCGCTCGAGGATGATGATGATGATGAAGATGTCAAACTTGTTGAAGACACCATTGATGATGTCAAAGCTGAAGAGGATGATGAAGATGAAGACCAATCAGACGAGGACTTCTCCGTCGCCTCCTCCGACCACTTTGCAGACGATGAAGACGATGATGAAGACGTTGATCTCAAGGACGAAGATCTCGACTTTGACCTTGCCAAAGAATTCCAAATTGACCTTGACGATGACACACCTGATGATGTCATTGATGAAGACGTCCCTGACGAAGAGGAGGATAAAGAGGAAGAGGAGGAAGGGCCTCCTCTGGAGAGCACAGACAGCGGAGTGTTAGGCGATGAAGATGATGATGAAGACGATGGCGACTTCGCTCTTTCGACAGATGAAGAGACCATCCTCAGTGAAGACATCTCCTTTGAGACGACCGACGATGAAGATGATGATGAAGATGATGATGAAGTTATCGACTCGTTTGAGTTCACCTTGGATCAGGAAGGAGAAGTACCATTTGTTGACGCTGAAAAAGACGACGATGGTGATGAAGATGATGATGAAGTAACATCAGAGTCTTTAGCTAGTGAAGATGACGAAGACGATGATGATTATGAAGATGTTGATGAAGATGATGTTGACATCTTGCTAGCAGGTACAGTGCAGAATTATGAATGACTTTAATTAACTATTAAATATTACAGCACTCCACTGCAAGAGGAAATGCTTTCTGTCAAATTAAAAAACGAAATAACTAAATCTTAAAGGTCACCTATCGTGCTATTTTTAGCCAGTAGCATGGGTCTCAGATACAAAGAAATATATAAAAAACATGTCTATGAAGTGTTTTGCTCAAAATACCAAACAGATCCCCCATTCTAGCCATGGCTCATATCCCTCTATTTCACTTCCTGTTTCAAAAGTGCTGATTTGGGGTATAAAGCTTTAAAAAAAATACATTTGATAAAAAAAAAAAAGAGGGGTCTGAGCTCATGCTGGACCCGGCAGCTACTGTCTAACTAAATACTGCCGTGATGAAACGCCATATCATGGATTATCAAGGATTATTTCTGAAACAGTATGGAGCTCAAAGGCTTTCTCTCTTGCCGGTTATACCACAAGGTGAGTTCCTTTTTACTTCCTGCTTCTTCACACACATGCTCTCCAGTACAGGTTAGCTCTGAGTGTTAGCGATGCTAATGTAAACACCAACCATATTACGTCCAGAACAGTCGGGCATTGTTTCTCATAGCAACGTTTCTGGTAGGGCCGTGGGTCCACATTTCAGATATTACGTCATATCGGACGCAAATCTGGATCAGCTCCGTTGTTCCCCCGTTTTTAGAGATTTGGGTACGGAGGAAAAGAGAGAGGGTTTAGTTTCTGACGGTGTGTGAGTTCCCCGACACACCGGGGACACATGTTTATGTATAAAAGACATCAAAAAGTGCATTTTGCATGATAGGTCCCCTTTAAATGATAAATGATGAGTGTTGTGTGGATATTTTGGGAGCATGGGTCCCCTTTGACTAACGTGCAATTTAAAAAAAAAGAGGAATGGTTTCGGCGAAAACTAAAAGGTACCATGGGGTCGGATTAGAATTTTCCAAAGGGGGA
>NW_011354143.1:0-2299 GCF_000735185.1 Notothenia coriiceps | reverse complement strand
TTGACTATGTTCCATGCAAAACATGTATATTACCTGATATGTTTGGTCCTGGTCCTTTCGCCAGACGGGAAGCGATAGAACGAGCAAGTGGTATGATCACTTTTGTGATTACAACCTGGTACAAAGCACACAGGCATCTTGTAAAAGTGAATTTATTGGAGCAATCTCTTATATTTATTGGAGGGTATAAATCAGTTATGAGATCTTCTTCTTCTTTGCTTTAATTGCGAGTCGCAACCACCAGTCTTGGAGCATTATCGCCTATGACATCACTTACGCGACCCAGAATGCATTTGGGATTTGTAGTCTTTCTAGTTGCGTATTTTTCATAGTCTTATATTTCAACAGTTTTACGACAAACTGTGACTTTTTTTACATGGAAATGATTGTTTAAGATTGACAAACATCATATGTTGTGTCATTCGTGGCACAATTCAAACGGGATCAAAAGATAACTTTTCTCTCTCCATTGACTTCAATGTATAATTTTCCGCTTCCGGGGTCCCATGGAGGCTCCCGGAAGGGGAGGGACTTCGCCTCTCTATAGGAGATACAACGAGCCGTTAAAGGCAGAGTGAAATTCAGTGAATACACATAGTTTACAGAGATGCTGTATGAGAAACCAAAGTGAGTTTTGAAAATTGCACAATATAAATCTATTCTAGTGGAATTACAATGGAATTACAATGGAATTATGATCAGTGGAAATGGCCATGACATGGGACCTTTAAGAGAGCTAACAGATTTTGCATTTTGCAAACCCATCCTCAATTCAACCAGCCCACTGAAGCCACAGTACTGTATATATATTTAAGCTAACAGCAACACAAGACAAAAAAAGCAAGCTGCGTCGGATCAGAAGAACAACTTTATTTAGTTCTTAAGAGTCATCAACCAGGCCAAATCTGAAGATCTGGGAAATGGAAGCATTAAGATAAAAATTGGGTTAACAGGAACATATATTCTCACACTGTAAAAACTTCAAAATATGTCTTCAGAATCTCAGAGGAAACACGTTTTTTTAAGCTGGGATCACCCGGTTTCAAGAATCTTAGTTGATTTTAGAAAACATATATTTGTATCAGAAAACAGAACGCTTTTGAGCATTTCTGGCTTATTTTGTGATATAACATTTCCTAATCCTGGTAAATACATCTCAAGATAAGTTCCCAGTGAATCACATGATCTAAAATGTACCCATCTTATTTAAATAAATCTTACAAAGCACATTTTCACTTGTTCTATTGGCAGATTCTTTAACTTAAGAGTGAAAACGGCTTGTTTCTATGATTTTTTTTTACTTGATTTTGGAGCAGCATCATACCTTTTTAAAGAGATGTTCAAACACCGCCTTTGGGTGGAGCGTTGGGGGGTTGTTCAGGGCTGCTCTTGAACGATGGTGCAGGGGGGAACAGGTAATCTCCAGGAGCGTAGCGGGATTGGACCATCACGTTTCTTCCGCGCTGGTAACTGGAGCTGGATCTGTAGGAGTGGACCGGCACCAGGTGGGACAAGTCACTGAAGACCGGCTCAGGGGCCTCCTCCACATATCCTCCACTAGAAGGCTCTGGTGATGAACCGTCAATATCTGTGGACTCGGAGTAATAGCGTGCACTGCCTACTGAGCCTGAACCCCCTTTACTATATCCACTGTTGGCATAGCCAGAGGCATCATTCCCAGGGGCTGCTGGGAGCTCATAGGCACCTGGAGGTAGATAGATACTGTATTGATAACACATTAGGAAATTATTTAGTTTCACACAGCAGCAATGTGTTCAGGCATTAAACACTTTTTAAAAAAGGTAGATAAAAGTATAAAACTAAATAAAAACAATAAACAGCATCAAACATATTTTTAGAAAGGACATGAACCACAAAGAATACTCAATATCGAATGTTCAAGATAAGTTAGACTGTTCTATAAAATAACATTATAATATTACAGTAGCAGACATACGGTACATATGATAGCCTAGTTTACAGTATCATTTATAGATGTGCAAGGTAGCTTTTGTGCAAATTGTTCATGGTTATGGAGAGGGAGAAACTAAGACTAAGTAGAGGCGTTGGACCCCCTGCTGAGAGAATCTCAGCGCCATCTCCACCACCCCTAACGTTAGCCGGAGACACCAGCTTCCTGTGGGAATTCCGAGCAGCGGGGGTTTCTGCAGTGGGGGCGCCAGGGTAGGCTACAGCCATACCAAGAAATTGCTTAGCCCCACCATGAAAAATGATGTTAAAGTAAGCAAATTAAATTAAAAAATAAGTAAAATGCTAAAAATAATTAATAAAATCGCAC
>NW_011354142.1:0-3243 GCF_000735185.1 Notothenia coriiceps | reverse complement strand
TGGATACATGTGGGGATTTGTTTTAGCATTGCTGAAAGCTTGGTACTCACCTTGAAAAGGCACTTGGGATTTGTAGTTTGCTGGCAAATCCCAGGTTAGGAGGACAGATGTTTTCATGACAGCTTTGACACCAAAGTTTAAGGTGGGAAGATCTAGGATGGGAAAATGATTTAATTAATATCGCAAGTATAACATTAAGTCAACTCAAAATGTTATGTCATTGGGTAGTACCATTTATCACACTACTGTGCAGCAAGTAACCCTCTCGCTGAATAATGAGAACATATTCCATGGTGATACCTTATGACCAAACTTGCCACAGGGGTGTAAGGATCATCAACATTATTATTCACGCCAGGTTATAGATTACATAAAAGTAGCTTTCATCTCTCTAAGCATGTTTCATTTATTACACCGTGTTCAGAGCGAGACAAACACAACAGACAGAGATCCCAGTGATAACCAAGAAATGAATATGGCAGTAAGATGGCAACATGTATCTTAAAATAGGCATTGTGCACAACTGGTTATACATAAGAAATCTTACATTTAAATAAGATTAAAAAGTGCACGAGAAGGTGCATGCTGGGTATGCTTCAGATTTGTGTCTAATGGGAGGGAGGACGAGGATGCATGGTAGTGTGACGGTAGCACGTAATGAGATTAGTACTCTATAAATCAATAAACACAGTGCTGTACTTTACTGAGTGCTAGATGAGAAAGACATGGCAGTTATAGAGATAAAAAAGAGATGGCTATAGTGTTCAAAAACATAAGCAGGTCATATAGTGTTCATGTATATGTTGTAGATAAGGTTGCGTGTGTAGATGTACATGTGTAAGCGCATGTAATAAACCCTGATTCTGTGTTTTCAAATCAAACACCTCTGATATGTTTGTGTATAAATGTCAGCCATGTGTCTTACCAATGGACATGGTCCTGCTCTGGATGCTGGGGCTGAGCGGTCCCCCGCCCTTACTGGTGAAGGCCTGCACTCGGATATCGTAGGTGGTGTCAGGATTTAGGCCATGGATTGTCATGTGCGTGTCTGAGGTGCGGTTGGTGCTGTTCTGCTGGCTGTTGATGTCCCTGTACACAACCAGGTAGTGCACGATCTTCCCGTTCCTCTCGGCCACCAGCGGCGGCTCCCAGGTCAGCTGTGTGGAGGACTGGGTCAGTCCTGTCACCTGGAGGTTGAACGGGAAGCCTGAGGGCACGTCTTCAGCGGTTCCGATCTCCTTCACGTAGGCCTCGCCGATGCCTGCACGGTTACGGGCGCTGAGGCGGAACACGTATGTGGCGCCTTTGTGCAGCCCGGTGACGGTGTAATGTTCCTCGGTCTTTTTCAGCTCGCGGGAGGTGTAGGTTTCCTCGTCGGTGCGCTTGTACTGCAGCTGGAAGCCCATCAGCTCACCCACCATTTCCTTAGGAGGCTGCCACTGGATCAGCGCTGTGTTGCCACTGGTGGTGCCACTGGTGGTGCTGATCATCATGTTGGGCTTGTCCTGGAATATTTCCACTTTAGTTCTATCACTATGAAGTCAGAAAATGAGTTAAGTAATTCTTCTAAATATGCAAAACCTTTTTTTAAATTAAAGATTCTCTCATAACTCTCAAAAAGTTCCACATTTTAAGAAATATGCTTATTTTACTTAAATATTCAATTTTCATATTTGCCTAATAAAGTATAGGGCTAGTGCCAACGGATAGTTAGCCTAGCTTAGCCTAAGGGTTGAGACAGCTTATCAAAAGAATACCCACCTCAATAACCACACACTTTAAATCACTAATAAATCAATAAATGATATGTCACTAATAAACTAGATATGAAGATTTGAAGGTTACAAGCCTCGCTCATACACAGCACTTTATCAACAGTTAGTGCTAACTAGTCTTTGAAGCTAATATAAATGTAGCATCTCAATAAAACCAACATGACTATCCAGTCATACATGTTTTCACTCATACTACAAGAGTACAGAGGTTTTCAGATTCAAGCCTTAAAGATAACAGCACAGTATTCACTGTAAATAGATAGCACATATCCTGTGTTTTACATGATAACCCAGATAAAAGCAACTCTGACCTGCTCCAGTCGTGGTGATGACTTTAGCTTTGCTACGAGCTCCATCTCCCTTGGTGGTGTACGCTGCTACAGTGACAGAGTAGGTGGTTTCAGAGTGCAGTCCAGCTATGATGGCCTCCTGCGAAATGGAAAAAATCACAGGGTCAGAGTTTAAAACGAATCAGTGGGTCTGAGCGGGACCGCCTCAATGGCAAAAAACAAGCAAACCAACCCTCTCACACAAGCTCCCATCCCCTCACAAAACACACAGCACCAAAAGAAACCATAATAATATTAAACCCCTCTTCTCCATCCACTTGTAGTTTCTTTATCAATCCGCCTATAATAGGAAACAACATTTCTAAAGCATTTAACAGAGAAAGGTTTTGAAGGCACACAAACAGGACCAGAGATTTTCTTGACCAACTTTTCTTCGTCAAGAAAAACTCTTTGGCCCAATTTTAAAGGCACACACTGAACCCGTTAACCAACCAACCAAACCATTGAACCAGAACATCACCAGTGTATCAGTGTTCAGGGCTGCTGCATGGATAAGCATGGGATTATACCCAGAGGAGCTTAGGATCATCACTACACTATAAAAGCCCACAAAGTGTACACTTCTGGCTGTGGGACATATTGTAAAAAAAACTGTTAAAAATAAAACATCAAACAGATGTTGCACTTTTTCTTTTTCGTTTAAATAGCTAAGTTTAATTTTTAGATATTTACTATCCTCTGGATTTCCATGCAAGTTGGGGTGGGCAGCCTCAAAAACACAGACACACTGAGGTGGTCGAACAGATCAGTAACTCAACAGGAACAAACAGACAGCAGAAAAAACAACAAACAACTGAAATAACACTGTTATTGGTAACCTGCTGCAGTGCTGGCACTCACTTCACCAGACTGCATCAGCCTGAGTAAAAACACACCCACACGCTGGAATTAAACACTGTGAGCTTGAACAAAGCCCACAAGTAAACAGAAATAAATACACATAGGTGAATGCACATACTCACCGGTGTATAAATACTGTATATAAACACACAGCAAAGTATGCATGCAGGTAGAGACACACCATGAATGTTCACACAGACACACACACACACACACACACACAATGATGCACGCAGACATGAGCACACACACTCGATACCAAGAACAAATGAACGCCT
>NW_011354141.1:0-2192 GCF_000735185.1 Notothenia coriiceps | reverse complement strand
CCATTTATTCAGGGTCATGAACCAGCATGGCAGTGCTGCGTAATCAACATGAGACATATAGCCGCTCCGCGCTTATCATGCTTATGACGTCACAATGGGACGTACCATTAAACATGGAGTAAGGGTGCTTTTACAAAGTAATACTTAACAGCCCGGACACACCAATCTGACAACAAAGAACTGACACAGACGGACTCTGACTGTTGCGTCGCCTCGCGTCTCTGCGTTTTGGCCATGTGTCGCACTGGAACACACCACAAAGACTTCAACCGACGGCCAAGAAGCACGTACGAACTGCGCATGCGTGAGTGGCAATAACTCTCCTTACCAGCAGGCGGCGGTAGTGTGTATTCGTCATTCAAAAGAGGCAACAACCGGAAGACAGACTGCGTGATAACCGAGAGAAGAAGTACAGACAGCGTGATTTAAACAAACAACAAATAGCGTGTTCCATTTTCTCTCTACAGCGAGAAGCTCATGGGGCTTTCCCCAACCTGTGTCGAGAGCTGGAGTTAAATGAAATCTCAGATTTGCCTTCTTAATAGTTTGTTTGGGTCCCTCACTTCCGTTTCGCTTCTCATGCTCTGATTCGCTAGCTGAACAGCCAATCAGAGTGATTTCTTTTGCGAAACAGCCTTTGGCCGACTGTCCACCGATTCGAAGACGTGCGGGACACACCAATCTGAGTAGGGCGTGTCGACGCGGGCAAAATCGGCTTGGTGTGTCCGGGCCTTAAAAGTTAATTAAAAAATGTTGCAGATTATAGTACCACATTTAAAACCTTTACTACAACACCCGAGTATCTGTCTTCTTTAAATCTGAGCTGATTGGAAAGCGCATTACCTGCACAGGTGTTTTCACAGAGTGTGTACAGGCACTACTGGTGAGTATTTTACACCTCCCTTGCTAAACTTGTTGAAACAATTATATATGTTATGTTTGCCTGGCTGTCAGCAACATTACAGGAAAAAAAATAGCTGGTTTGGTTTTCACAATACTTGGTGAAAGGGTGTTGGGAAGACTAAGGAAGAACACAGGCTGGATACCTTTTGTTAATGTTTCGAAACAGGGCATTGTGCTGCATTTATGTGGAGTTGGAAGATTTGGAAAATGTTCTCGAATGGAAAGATTCATGCTCCTTTTGTTAACACAACAACTCAGAAACAGATATCACAGTTTGGTTTTGAACACTGAGCAAAAAACACAACGAGCAGCATGTATCACGAACACTGATATCAGAATAACTACTTACTTATTTCGGAGGTGGCACTATCCGAGTGGCATGTAAATGCATATGCAGTATGGCCTCGCAGTCTCAGTAGGAAAAGCACAGGTGTAAATAATCAAATGAATATTGTTTGACTTCCTTGTCCTCGTATTGTTCACGCTGGCTTGCTGTCACACTGCCACGAGTTTGAATAGCGCCATAATTAACGAGATGAGAAACACACAGTTTTTTTTAGTACTATGACAACTGTCGTTTTAAACACCCGTGTGAAAGGGCCTTCAAGCTTTTACAATATCCTAAATATTCCTCAACAATTGAGTGCAGATTCAATGTGGGAAAGATACAAATAAACTAAATCAGACATCGATCCTAAGCGTAGGATTTAAGGCGAGACACGGCAGGCAAAAACATCGTTTTTCAAGCACTGGTCAATTTTGAGATTTTGTGCTATTTTGATTCTATAACATGTTTTATTTCAGGCTTTTGGAAGGAAAACGTAAAAAATACACATTTAAGTGTTTATTTGACTATAGTTTGTCTATTTGCGTCAGTAGATTTCTCCTAAATTCACCAAAAGTTAGCTTTCTAACGTAACATAAAGTACCGCGACCGCTGTGTGCACCATGTCAACAGAGATATCGTTAGAAAGCTGTGTCTCTCCTGCACAATCTCATCGGATCCAAATATGGTCATTTCCTTTGTATCAGCAACCAATCGTGAAAGCACAAAGGGGTCTTAAACCAAGAAACGAAATCTCATTGGCTGGTGTCAATTTCAGACAACGTGATTCGTTCAGATGCGTCACGTGGTGTGCTAAAACACTTCCTGGTTAGCTTTCCGCTAGAAATGTAAATCTCAAAATGGCAAAAGAACGGCGAAAAAAAAGTTTACAGAGAAGATGACAACAATTATCCCTTGCACGAAGCAAGATTATACAAAAAAGAAATGACCCCGAACATGAAAT
>NW_011354140.1:0-2077 GCF_000735185.1 Notothenia coriiceps | reverse complement strand
CCCGCGGCCGCTTACACAGTCAATTCCAATATTAATAAAAGCTGTATACGTTTTTTGGGAGTTTGATTTATTTTAAATTAACACAAATACAAAATTAAAACCTATGATTGCACACGAAAACCATTATTTCAAAAAAAGAACTATTTCACACAAATCTCTGGTTTTTACTGGGGCTGGGGCGGGTCAACTTGATTTGGGGAGGGGGGGTGCGCAATATAGGCGTAGTTCTGTTAGTATAAGATAATAAGAAGTACTTTGTAGATCCAAAATCGGGAAATTGTGTTGTTATGGAATAAAAAATAAAAAATATTTTTTTTATTTCTAACTTTTTTTCGGCGCCCCCCATTGATTGATTCACCCTTAGCATTCGCCTGCCTATGCCAAGGGCCGGCCCTGATGGCAAACAGGTCTGACATCTATTCACATGCAGACAGGTTTCACTACATGACCGTATGCGTTATCTTAATTAAATACAGGCGGATACTGTAAGTTGCCTTTAAGTCGATGCAGGTGCAGGTGGATGGAGGGAAAACTAAGACTGAGCGTCGCTTCATTTGACTTTCTCACGTAGGAGGTTTGTCTGGAACGATAACACCTATAATTAGGAATACACGTCCTTGTTTTACGGGCTGAATGTGTTCCCTTCTCGTGTTTAACTGGATCTGCAGTGCAGGAAAACAACGCTCCGGGGAACAAAGTGTAAAAGGACACAACGTCTTTCTGTGATGATCACTTCCATCGCTCTCCGATTGAGTCTCACAAACACTCACAGGAGTATTTAACGCTGAAGGCAATCAGCAGCACATTGAGAAGCTTTCCTTAACGCTCTCAGAGAAGATGGGATGTTCATCAGCGGCAACATAAAGCCTGCAGTGGTAGTGCTACATTAAAGGGACTTAAAGGCGGGGTAGGTAATTCACTTCAGAAACACTTTTTGTTATATTCCATGGAATGCTCTTAACATCCCGATAGCAATGAATATCTGAAGTGCTTTGACAACAAATACATAACAACATGGAAGAGGTGAGTTTTTGTGAGTTGTATTATTTTTTAAGTAAGTAATATGATAAGAAACTGAGAAAAGAAGGACATCTCCATGTTTGCATGATAAGACATGTCCGAGGTGCTTTAAATGAACTCCGGACATACGTGTTAAATGCTCTTAATGACGGCGCTCTGCAGGACTCGTGCAGGATATTAAACACATCCAACAGAAGCTGATTAAATGACTTGCAGAGGTGATTCTTAAGAGCTCATACACAGCCTTATGCAGAGCTGGCCCGACCCATTAAGCGACATAAGCTTAGGGCCCCGCAGCCACTAAGGGCCCCCTAGCAAAAAAAACAAACAAATGACAGCAGGATTGTAATTCGCACTGCGAGGGGGACCCAAGTTCCCATCAGCAGAAACACGTGGGTTTGCTATCCTGGCTCCAAAATGGTGGAATGAGCTCCCCATTGAAATCAGGACAGCAGAAAGCTTACACATCTTCTTCAGACTGAAAACTCATCTCTTTGGACTCCACTTCCAGAGATAGAATTACTAACAAAGCACTTATATACTAATAAAGGGCTGGCTTATCTAAAGCCAGTTGAGTAGCACTTGAAATGTTTGGCTCTATGAAACCTGATGTACTTATATGATTCTGTTTTCTTCAAGTTTGTATCTTGTTGGTCGAACGCACTTATTGTAAGTCTCTTTGGATAAAAGCCTCAGCTAAATGTAATGTAATGTAATTTCCCGTGTTCAGTGAATGCAACAGAGGCAAGGCACCAGACCAACCTGAGAGTTGAATGTAAATAAACATCTGTCTTATTGGCTGACAGGTACCCATCATGTGAGCTGTGACAATGTTTAAAATAAACTGTCAGTCTCAGACTCAGAGTTTTTGAAGATGGACATAAGAACATTTGTTTTTAAAAAAGACGACAATTCTCAAGTGGTGGTTCACACAACAACCCCAGAGCCACCACTCGAGCCAGGTAAACAAGATATGTACATGTCAGTAACTTCCAAGTTATGCGAACATGTAAGCAAAGCATAAATTACAGCTAAGTTGACGTCAGTGGCGTTTTCT
>NW_011354139.1:0-1315 GCF_000735185.1 Notothenia coriiceps | reverse complement strand
TTACGTTACGTTAGTTAGTTAGTACGTAGTAGTAGTTGTGTGTGTGTGTGTGTGTGTGTGTGTGTGTGTGTGTGTGTGTGTGTGTGTGTGTGTGTGTGTGTGTGTGTGAACATCTATGAATGTTCAAATGCTGGAGGCTGATTGTTCTGCTGTGTTGTAATATCTCCGGTTTATATGTATGTGCATTTTGCCCTAAGAGTACTATGGGTTTACAGACAACGATTAATAATGTGGTTTTTTTTTGTATCTAACTTGCAGATGGCCTATTTCTGTCAAAGCGTGTTGTGTTAGACAAGAAATAACACTGTGTGTTCAGTGTATGTGTGGTTGTGTGTGTGTGTTTTTATGGTTGCCTCATGTTTCTAGTCACTCTCAAAGCATCATGGTAACACGCAGAAAAACCTTAGGCAGAAATCTACAGAGATGAAAAGGATGAGGAAATTCAAGTTATTCATTGATCTGTCATCCATCCGTCTATATTTCTATACATCCATCCATACATGGATCGTCTGTCAAACATCCATCCACCTATCCATCATCCATCCATCTTTCCCTTTATGTATTTCTCCATCCATATCTCCACCCATCAGTCCAACATGTCTGCCGTCAGTAAACCAGAGTCCAGCTCCTGCTACAAGTTTCCTGCCATATAATGAACGCTATAAAAATCATCCTTCTCTGTTTGTCCTTCAGCTTATCCTGCCTGCACTAAAGTAATAGACAATCCCCAGTGATAATGGGATGGCATTAGCTGAGCTGCATGTCTGTAAAGCCTATTGCTGCTCTGCCGGGATGAGCCGTCCAGTCCAATCATTTCCTCGACACGCTGCCAGAGAGAAATGTCGGGGAGTGGGTTCCTGCAGACCAACAATAGGATCAATCAGAGACTGTCCCAGCTGCCAAGAGACGGTCGTCATCTCCAGCAGAGACTGACAGCAGTGAGTCTGACGGAGGGAGAGGCTGATGAGTGTCGTGCATACCAGATGGTCTGCTGCTATTTATATTTAGGAAGCTATTTATCTTATTTATGTGGACTCATGTGGACGTCATGGCCAATGACTGATGGTGAAAAGTCCAAGCAGAACTGACATAAAAATGTAATTTAGTAAAATCTTTTTGTGGACATATTTGGTGAAAACTAAAGGGTGTGTCTGAATCAATATATAGATTTGAAGGGGCTCTATTCTCCTCATTTTCAGGTTCATATCAGTATGTAGTGTCTCTACTTTAAAGAGTCCTCTCCTGCTGATGTTCAGGTGTATATCAGTATGTAGTGTCTCCTTTAAAGACTGACCAAGGCACACGAGGGGATAGG
>NW_011354137.1:0-2874 GCF_000735185.1 Notothenia coriiceps | reverse complement strand
GGCCAAAACGGCAAATACGTCTTACCTTTGCTGTTTTCTGATCAAAAGTTGTGTTCAAGGAAATTAAAACGCATATAAACGCTGCTGAAGTCTAATACAATGTCTCTGTGTCCCTTTGAAATGATTGCTTGTAATCCATCATCATATTTATGGCAATAAGCCTAGTTTTCAGTTTTCAGAGCGTAACATAGCTTTCGGTTTGGGCAAACTGCATGTGCATCACTCTCACTCCTCAATAGTATTGTGTAGGTGGATTTAGGAACTTCCCCTAGATTCTATTGGCTCTAACGGTTAAAATGACCAATGGGTTCCAGAGATATGACAAATACACCTAAATGACCCCAGAGGAGAGTTTTCTTTCTTTCTAAATCTCTCTAAAATGGTCAAATTTCACTTGTTTTGCATCAATCTTGATACAGGGTACTTATTATATGTTATAGTTTGGATTCCTAAAGCTTTTTATCTACTATCCCATCATTCAAGGGTGGTTTTCACTATAAGTAATGGTTTTTCTTTGCACGGAAACTATAATTTACATTTTTTTTACGATGTTCAATCTGAATTTACTTTAAAATAAAAACATCTATATTGATTCTGACTCCTCTACATCCAACTCACAGGTGTAACCTTGCCATGAGAAAAAAGATTATTAATTTACCCCTTTTATAAGTGAAGATATAGACCCCGTTTACACGAGGAAGAAACGGGTTATATCCGCATAGTTTATCTTGCGTATAGCCCTTTCGTTTACACGAGGCCGGAGCATAACGATAGAAACGGACCCCGCAAACGATAACGGGTCCCAAGGTGTTTAGATCTGCAAATGGAACGCTCTGGGGGGGTCAAATGGCTCGTGTAATCGCCTCTACAGTATACGATCATTTTCTGATAACGATGAAATAGCCCCGCCTCCCTCTCCCCACGTCTCCCTCTCCCCACGTCTCCTGCTCAGAGATCAGCTGCTGGCCTGTCAGAAGAGGGGGAGGAAAAGCGAGGCTCCGTTTATTATTCTTATATTATTATACAGAGTCGTTGTCAATTTGTTTTAAAATTCAATAAATAACAAAGAAGACCTCTGACCGGCATTTTTCCAATTTTGTACGGAAGATTTAAACTTTAACGGACATGTTGACCGACGAAAAAAAATGTTAGCGGAAACTCTGCCGCACGGTTCCCTCGTCCCTTGGAAGAGGCGGAGAGGTGGGTGTTTTTCATTTGCTGGTGGGCTACCGGAGAGATTTAAAGCAGGAGTACACGCCGTCCACACCGGAGAATAAAATGAAGGGCAACCATGCTCCGAGGGCTTCTTCGCTGCTTGTGGTGTATTTTAGAGGCCTGGCATATGTACTACAGCGTTTCCAGCGGTCTCGTGTGAACGGACACGTTAAATTAATCGAATGCGTGTGAGCGGAAGACTTTTTTGAAAACGCATACGGTGCGTAAAAGCAAACGTTCCCGTGTAAATGGGGTCATAGTCATTTGTTCTGGGCATGTCATTGGAAAAACAGGCTCAGGGCTTAACAGGTTAAGGGTTAGAGTGCGTGATGTCACAGCTAAGTGGAGCAGAGCTTGAAATTCGCCTTAAACATTTATTTTAAACCTGCCATAATTCCCAAACCCTACACTCATTGGTCATCATTTTTCATGAAAAACGTAGGAAAACCTCTCCTACGTTGAAAAATTATAAAACATTAAGCAAAAATGTTTAACAAAATGCCTCTTGGGGGCATGAAGTGACAAACACTTTCAACATGTCTCCATTAAGGCCCATTGTAAATGCAGCGTCATCTTTCATCACAGCACCAGCTGCACACTTTTAGTAAATCTGCCAAAAAAGCCACATTATTGACCCGAAAGTACACAAAAAGCAGACTGAGACGCTCCTCAGGGTCCTGAAATGCTCCACGCGTTGAAATGTTACCCATAGCGGCTACCGTTTTTAAACTATAGTTAGAAATGTAAGAGGTTTATCTCTCATTCAGAACAATGGAAAGGCTCTCCTTTCACTGCACATCTCCATGGTAACCTTTGATCTCTGGGCTCATGTACACAGGTGGTGGATAAAGTTGTCACCATGGTAACCTTTGATCTCTGGGCTCACACACAGGTGTTTGATAACGTATTTACCTCAAACACAAATATACAGACTGGAGTTTAACAGACTGTCTCAGCCTATTCTTTTCTGTCTGATGGAGACTTCATTCTGACTTCAACATGTTCCACATATTTTAGACATTATTGGTGACGTATGCTTTTCGTTCAAAAGTTTGCAGTTAAAATATGCTTTTCAAAGTGTTTTTACTTTATTTTCTCTTCTTAATACACATTCATTCTGTACTACTTACATTTAATATCTAACTCATTCAGCCTACTTTCAGCTACAGAAACCATTGAACTATTAAATTATTCAGCTATTTCAGGACATTGAGGCTATACATGTTGTTGTTTATACCTTTTTTAAACCTTTTCTTTTAAATATTAAGCTTCTTCACTATTTTTCCTTCTCTTCCAGTTTAACATTTCACTTTCAAGTTTTCAACGAAGTCATTGCAATGCATTTGAGCTGTAACCATTTTGATTCAAATCATTCTTTTCATTTTTTCTGCATTTCTCCGTTAAGTTCAGCAACGCACTTACTTTGTTTTCTTAGCTAGAAGCAGCTTTTGCTTTTCAAAGCAAATTTTGTGAGGTTTGGTAGTTTTTTGGGTAAACCCAACTGGAACTGATGTCTGCAGTAGTCCCAACAGTTGTATGGTCCAAAGTGTGGGACCCCCCTCACTATAACCCAGGGGTGGGCAAACTTTTTGGCTCGGGGCCACTATGAGTTTTAAATTTGACAGACGGGCCGGGCCAGTAGCAGATCGGTAAAAACAT
>NW_011354136.1:11110-15964 GCF_000735185.1 Notothenia coriiceps | reverse complement strand
ATGTCAGTGGAAGACATTTGCACTGCTGCATCTTGGTCTTCCCCCTGTTCATTTATTCAATTGTATTAGAGGGATGTCTCCTTTTTTCTCTGACACACTTTGTACGGAGTGTCTTGTCAGAGTGAGTGACGTCAGGGATCCAGCTGGGCGCTCTCCTGTCTGTCACGCAGAGAGCTGCTGTTCCCCTTCTATGATCGTTCGGCAAGGTGGGACCTTTGTCTCTACTTTCTCACAGCGGCCGGTATGTATTGTTCCCAGCCTTCACCCCGTCGGGAAGATAGGCATGTTTTGCTATGTTCCAGGGACGGTGATGCGCCATTACGCATGGCACAACAGGCATGGGGTGTTATTGAGCAGGTGTGTCTGTGCTTCTAGTGCCGGGCGGACCCAGTGGGGCGCAGACTACATCATGCTTCGCCCTTAACCCAATAGCGATAGCCTTAGAGGGCGAAGCCATATACGAAATAGAACTGAGGTTACCTACTGTAACCCCAGCTTCTATGAGTAAATGGCGCAGCCCTCTAAGCGCTGGGCCCCACTGGCTCTACGAATAGCTGAAGAAAAGTTATTTTGTATGGGAGCAGATTGCCGGGCCTCCTTCCTATTTATACCGGAAGGAGGTCCGAGGGCGGGGCCCACCTTGCGGGTGGGCGTGGACTACAAGTGTTTCAGTGCTGCGCGGGGGCGCAGGGGGATTACCCAATAGCGATAGCCTTAGAGGGCTGCGCCATTTACTCATAGAAGCTGGGGTTACACTAGGTAACCTCAGTTACCCCTCACACTCAGTGTGTGTGATGTTTGATGTCGGTGGAGAGGAACGCCCATTAAAGCTCCATCTGCTCCTCTGTGAGCTGCCAACACGGATAGTGTGCTTGATGTGGGGAAATTACTGTATTTCCTTTTTAATGAAGAGGTTATAAATTATAATTTGCAATTTGGTCCATGCACCCATTATAATAATGGGTGCATGGACCAAATTGCATTTAAGGAAGGCCACCTGTCACAGGAAGATTAACCCAGGAAAGCACTACATGTTATTTATTATCATATCTCAGGTGCAGGGCATATTTCCCAGGGCAGCAATTGGTCAGGGCCCTGCTTAGGAGATACGATAAACATCAGAGGAGGTAATATGAATCCTGTAAGGTGGGTATCTTTTCATGTCCACACAGTGGCAGCATTGTGCTTCCTGCTGTGCTTCCTGACAGCTGCTCACATGAATCCACATTAAAAGCAAACGGGAGATATTTACTAAAAAGAGGCACAGCTTTAATTTATTTGGTTATCAGATCATTCCATTTCCTAAAGGGACAGTGGGTTTCTGTGCTTCATTTTTTTAATTTAAATGTTTAGTTTGCTTCTATGTCTTCCGGACAGGACTGTTTACAATTAGCTCAGATAAGTAAACAATCTAACAACAAACGTCATTATGTGATAAGTCAGTGGTGCCTCCATGCATATTTAATTAAATGAAATTTGCTAATTAAAACATGTAAAAAAGGTTAGATTTTGAGCTGATTTCTGTGTCACATTCAGAGTTATCTAAGTTAAATTACTTTATATTCCAACGTTTCTATGAAAAACAAAACAGAAGTCATTACTTGTGTTGCCTCATTTAATTAGAAAATGCACACAAAAAACTAAATGAAGGCAGGGAGGAGAGAGACGTAGAGTCACTTCTGGTTCAGTACAGAATATTTTCATATATTTTATTATGCTATACATCTGTTGCCAGTTTAGTGTTTACCGCAATCGCAGTTGCAAAATTGAATAGTGCTGCAGACCCCTAAATGAATAAATAACAGAAAGCCAAGGGGAATAAATGAGGTTGTACTATTTGGTTCTATAAAAGGCAACAATCCCACTCCTGTGAGAACAGAAATCACCGTGATGAAGCCAGACTCCACAACACTCTGGCAACAAAACAACCTTTAGAACAAAAGGGCATCTGTCACTTCACAAAACTAATTCAACAGAGCAAAAAAAATACTTCAGGGTCATCTGTCACACAAACTGAAGTCTCTCCCAAAACTCAGCTCTATTCAGGCCAAGGGCGGACTGGCCATTGGGATTTAATGGTTAAGCTGCTTTGTGCTGCCGAGGTGTCCTTGAGCATGGCACCGGACACCAAACTGCTCCATGGCGCCAGAAAACATGGCAGCATCTTCATTTTGGCAGCTCTCTATATAATGCATGCGTTCATGTTTATCTGTATTCAGACCCAGTGTGTGTATAGCTCCCATGTGTTTGTCATCTGGACAGGGTTATTGCTAGATCGTATACCTCCTGGGTTTTAGGCGGAAGTGACGTAACCTGCCACCCAGGACAAGAGACGAGCCTGAATACATAATTTCCCCACAAATATCATTAATATAATATTTTGAGAATTCAAAACTTTGGAATTCTCAAAATATTATATTAATGATTACCAATATTACAAAAATGACATCTTACAAGAAGAAAAGCACAGATGGGATTTAACACTCAGAAAGCCACTGAGTGCGTTTTTTCGGATTACAGTGACACACACAGTACCAGGTTTATTTTTTTTAAAAGGGGGAGATTTTTTAGGACTGTGCTCCCTCTCACTCTTGTTCGCTGTCCTTTGAGTCAAATTAAAATAATAAAATAAAACTAAATTATAAATAGAAGGCCAGTAATATATGACCTGGGTGTAGAGGGTTTGTAGTTTAAAAGCAAATCTGATAAACATCTCAAATTATTGATTTTTAAGCACATAAGCTCACAGGCAGGGCAGAGACGTGTGTGCTCTCTTTCTGCTCCTAGAAAATGTATTTCTCTATAAAAAGAAAAATCGAAAACAATTATTAATATGACAAATAACGAATGTAAAGGCCTTCATTGTGCAGATATACTACATAACAATTCCCCCTGTCCTGTTGGTCTCCCCTTCCTGAAGGGATGACAGACCGATTACACTAAATGGACGTAGGTTGTGATGGCAGAGCATATAGGGCCTCATAAACACAGCCAATGAAGTTGTTACCAAGAAGTGATGCATTGACAGGTAATGGCTCCTATTATCTTCCCCCTTTACATCTTCCTGAAGCCCAGGTCGCTTCTTTCCTCAGAGATAAGGCTGCTCAGGGTTTCTTACAAAGACAAGGATTTCCTTTGCACCACTGCAGAAAAAAAACATGGCCAAACTTCGTTTTATTCTCGGTGTAAAATGCCTATTTTAAAGTTAGTTTGGCCATTAAAATGCGTTTTGATGTCATTTGATGCGAGAAATATGAGTTGTTATTTCAGATTGTGTGCAGTGGATGTACATGATCTTTAGTTTGCTAGTTATTACGAAGATTACTTCAGGAAATTGTGTCCATACAACGTTCTCATTGTTACCAAGGTGGTTGCTAGGGACGCTGCTAGTAATAAATTTAAATCCAAATTTCAATCTGAAATAAAGAACTCATATTACTCCATCAAAGACATCAAAACGCCATTTTAGCGGCCAAAACTAACCTTAAAAATAGGCCATTTTCCCACCGAGAAAAACGAAGTTCGCATAGATTTTTTTTTCTGCAGGAGAATTGAAGATCAACTGACTAATAGGCTATGATAATGGTGAAAAAAAAACGCAGGGATCCATCATGGGAGAAACCAACAGAATTTTAATTACATTTATTATATTCCCATACTGTGGATGTGTTTAGACGACTCATTTAATGTGAACATTCAGCAACGTCCCTGTCTCTTCCCTCTTAGAATACAAGACATAGATTTTATTCAGACCTTTTAGCCTGGCTCCGAAATAAATTTGGTTTATGTTATGATGCGGATCACAAAAAGTAAATCTCCTTAACGGTTCCCCTCCACACTAGGCTGCCTGGCACCAGAGACTGTCATATAAGGTGCACACATAGCAGAAAGCAACCACTCATCCTTCCTAAAGGCAGAGCTCAAGTCAGGAGAGAATTATTTTGATGAAAAGAAAATGTATGCAGGATGAAGAGGAGGAGAAATGTGAACAGATTGAGCGATTAGTGTCCCCTCGTGGAGATCATATATTATTAATATGGGGGAATTAAGTTAGAAAACTCCTAATGGTCAATACCTTGGGGGAGATAAGATTAAACGATAGAGAGGACTTCCTGATTGAGCTCCAGATACGGATGTGAATGATTGGAGGAAAGTTCGCCTAAATACCCATCGAAGCAGAAAAATTTAAAGTTCACAGCAAGTGACGTTGATTGGCGATGGAATCATGGCTACATCTATGCTAACTACATGAGTTTGAAGCCTTAAATCGCTATAAGATTAGCTTCCTGGTGAACATTTAAGCCCTCATTGTTATGAAAGTGTGTGAAAATCTGCCTTTCTTCAGGAAATGGAAAACCCATTTCGGTCCGTTTTCAGATAACATATATATACTAAGATGTAAACAATTCCATTCGCATATGTTAATGCAGTCTACCTGAAATGACCTGTTAATACTTCAGGACACTTAAAACACAATAGATGAGATTTATTTAATATCAATAAGCTTTTCCTGTTTGATAAAGTCAAAATACAAATAAAATGTACAATAAGTTGGGCTTAAATAATCTTAGACAAAAGCACACGTAGGCTTCTCCTGACAAACATTTAGGCAAATACCAAATATACATTACACACAAAAAAAAAGAAAAATTCATTTTGTATCTTTTTAAATATAACTGCATGTGCTGTGTTCTTTTAGATACATGCTATCTCAGTAAGATGGACTAAGAAATTAAGAATAAACAGAAAGTATGGGCCACACTGTAGCATCTTATTGCATATTAGTCGCAGGTGTCCATAACTAAGTAGTCGCATCATTATTGAAATTAGCCAAAACAACATGATTCCTTAGTT